>NC_133487.1:19761751-19851425 GCF_025370935.1 Choristoneura fumiferana | reverse complement strand
TAGTCATACTTGTTAAGGCCATTTTTTGGCCGGATGCTGCACTTCGTGAAGAAAGCAAGCCGCTTTGCACAGTGATAGTACAGACTAAACTGAGTGATTTGACTCGCAGCAGCGGAAGTTCACCCTTAGGAACAGAGATGGCCACTTCTTTAAAAAATATTTCAAAAAATTCTACAAGCTAAAGTAATAAACCGATTTCATGTTTAATATCTCAAATGAGAGCCTATTATATACGTTACTTATAAAAAAAATACAAAAAAAATATTTACAAAACTTTTGTCAAAAAACGCCATCTTAAGTTTTTTTTTCTTACCTGATTTGTAGTTTTTACTTGATTGCTTAAAAAAAACTGTATGCAACATGAATGGTTTAATGCATGTACATATTACTGAGTACATAACGAGTATTTTAAAAAAAAACCGACACCGATACCTATCATATTTAACGAAATATGAAAGTTTAAATGTGAGCACAAATTTCTTAAAAATATTTCAAAAATTCTACAAGCTAAAGTAATAGACCGATTTCAATGTTTAATATCTCAAATTAAAGCTCATAACATTCATTATTTACAAAAAAAAATTTTACTGAAAACTTTTGGCAAAAAACACCATCTCAAGTTTTTTTTTCTTACCTGATTGGTAGTTTTTATTTGATTGCTTAAAAAACTGTATGCAACATGAATGGTTTAATGCATATACATATTACTGAGTACATAATAAGTATTTAAAAAAAAATTCGACACCGATACCTATCATATTTCACGAAATATGAAAGTTTAAATGTGAGCAAATTTCTTTAAAAAAATTCAATAAATTCTACAAGCTAAACTAATAAACCGATTTAAATGTTTAATATCCCAAATTAAAGCTCATAAATTCATTATGTAGAAAAAAATATTAAAAAAATATTTACTGAAAACTTTTGGCAAAAACGCCATCTTAAGTTTTTATTTCTTACCTGATTGGTAGTTTTTACTTGATTGCTTAAAACATTGTATGTTGTATGCAACATGAATGGTTTAATGCATACTTATATATATTTCTGAGTAAATAACAAGTATTATAAAAAAAACCGACACCGATACCCTTCATACTTCACGAAATATTAAGTTTAATTGTGCACGCTTTTTTTACAAATAAATTTCAACGAAATCTTCAAGTGAAACTAGTACTCCGATTATAATGTTTAATGTTAAATGAAAAGAAGAACGAAATTACCTAATTTATTAAAAAAATTTTTTTTCCTGGTGTTACGAAAAAATATAATTACTTTAAAATTAGTAATTATTAAGACAATAAATAAAAACTATACCGTTTCCGGCATAGTTGGTTCTGAGATGTAATATATATTGCTTAGTAGTTGGCGAATTTATTTAAAAATTAGCTTTTTATCTGATAGGTAGGGCTACAGCTTATAGATATGTCACATTTGAAATAAAAGACTATGAACATCAATGTTTATCAAATATTTAAATTAAAACCTATAAGTCCTCTTCGGGTTCATCGGCAGATGTAGAACTGAAAAGGAAAAGTCGTTTTGAAGTACTTGTGCTATTCCAATACTACAAAATCACAGATCTTTTAGACACGGACTGTGTTGCTGTAATTACTGTTGAATTATTTTTGTGCCTAGTTGATTACCATTAGATCTAAAATTTTGTGCCTACCTGTGGAAATCAGTGGTCAGCATACAAAATAACCCTGCATTGAATATTATATTAACTTACTTTTGATTTGTACAGCCACCTTTGCAGGATTTACACTGGGCAGTGCATGGTAAGCTGACCCGACGACACCCACAACGCATGGTATCGCAGCCAGATTTGCAGCCACAATGGTCCAAGAGGCTTAATTGCGACCAAATCGCTGTAACTGCCGACAATTCTGGAGTCCTTCTCTTTTGCCTTAGTCCATCCCCAGAAGATGGACATGGTATGGACATGCTCTCTATAAACATACACTGCGTGAAGCTTACCAAGCGGGCCAAATATGGAGAAACGCTCTGAAACCAGAAGTTTCCGTACCATGTCCATCTTCTTGGGGATGGACTAAGGCAAAAGAGAGTTGGCAAAAGAAAGTAAGCCTCTTGGACCATTAAGTATTGTGGCTGCAAATCTGGCTGCGATACCATGCGTTGTGGGTGTCGTCGGGTCAGCTTACCATGCACTGCCCAGTGTAAATCCTGCAAAGGTGGCTGTACAAATCAAAAGTAAGTTAATATAATATTCAATGCAGGGTTATTTTGTATGCTGACCACTGATTTCCACAGGTAGGCACAAAATTTTAGATCTAATGGTAATCAACTAGGCACAAAAATAATTCAACAGTAATTACAGCAACACAGTCCGTGTCTAAAAGATCTGTGATTTTGTAGTATTGGAATAGCACAAGTACTTCAAAACGACTTTTCCTTTTCAGTTCTACATCTGCCGATGAACCCGAAGAGGACTTATAGGTTTTAATTTAAATATTTGATAAACATTGATGTTCATAGTCTTTTATTTCAAATGTGACATATCTATAAGCTGTAGCCCTACCTATCAGATAAAAAGCTAATTTTTAAATAAATTCGCCAACTACTAAGCAATATATATTACATCTCAGAACCAACTATGCCGGAAACGGTATAGTTTTTATTTATTGTCTTAATAATTACTAATTTTAAAGTAATTAATTTTTTTCGTAACACCAGGAAAAAACTTTTTTTTTTAATAAAGTAGGTAATTTCGTTCTTCTTTTCATTTAACATTAAACATTATAATCAGAGTACTAGTTTCACTTGAAGATTTCGTTGAAATTTATTTGTAAGAAAAGCGTGCACAATTAAACTTAAATATTTCGTGAAGTATGAAGGGTATCGGTGTCGGTTTTTTTATAATACTTGTTATTTACTCAGAAAATATATAAGTATGCATTAAACCATTCATGTTGCATACAACATACAATGTTTTTAAGCAATCAAGTAAAAACTACCAATCAGGTAAGAAATAAAAACTTAAGATGGCGTTTTTTGCCAAAAGTTTTCAGTAAATATTTTTTTAATATTTTTTCTACATAATGAATTTTATGAGCTTTAATTTGGGATATTAAACATTTAAATCGGTTTATTAGTTTAGCTTGTAGAATTTATTGAATTTTTTAAACAAATTTGTGCTCACATTTAAACTTTCATATTTCGTGAAATATGATAGGTATCGGTGTCGAATTTTTTTTTAAATACTTATTATGTACTCAGTAATATGTATATGCATTAAACCATTCATGTTGCATACAGTTTTTTAAGCAATCAAATAAAAACTACCAATCAGGTAAGAAAAAAAACTTGAGATGGTGTTTTTTGCCAAAAGTTTTCAGTAAATATTTTTTTATATTTTTTTTTATAAATTGAATGTTATGAGCTTTAATTTGAGATATTAAACATTGAAATCGGTCTATTACTTTAGCTTGTAGAATTTTTTGAAATATTTTTTAAAGAAATTTGTGCTCACATTTAAACTTTCATATTTCGTTAAATATGATAGGTATCGGTGTCGGATTTTTTTTTAAATACTCGTTATGTACTCAGTAATATGTACATGCATTAAACCATTCATGTTGCATACAGTTTTTTAAGCAATCAAGTAAAAACTTAAGATGGCGTTTTTTGACAAAAGTTTTTTGTAAATATTTTTTTGTATTTTTTTATAAGTAACGTATATAATAGGCTCTCATTTGAGATATTAAACATTGAAATCGGTTTATTACTTTTAGCTTGTAGAATTTTTTGAAATATTTTTTAAAGAAGTGGCGCCATCTCTGTTCCTAAGGGGTGAAACTTCCGCTGCTGCGAGTCAAATCACTCAGTTTAGTCTGTACTATCACTGTGCAAAGCGGCTTGCTTTCTTCACGAAGTGCAGCATTTGGTCTTAACAAGTATGACTAATACAATTATTTTTCTGATTTGTGTGTGCAATAAAGAATAACTTGTATTGTATGGGTATGGTAATGAAAGTCTAATTTTGAACTGCAAGCTAGTCTGGAGAGAGATTTGTCTATAGTTAGTGCCTTTCTCCATAGTTTAGAACTAGCTTTTGCCCGCGATACGGGTCGCTCGCGCATAATTAGTAACATTTACCTAGGTTTAAAACTTTTTTGATCCCAACAGGAATCATTACATTATTCTTGAATCGTTCAGTAGTTAATTGCGTGAAAGAGTAACAAACAAAGGAAAATGTCTATAGATACTATAGGTACACATTTATGCAAATAATCATAAGGTCGTATGTACTTATAATACATTTGACGCCTATGGCTGTATAGATATGTAGCCTTCGCCTGGACATTAGATAGGTAATTTGGGAAACTGTAAGTCCAGCAGGATAGTTTTTTAACGAATTCTTCGTAGACGGAGTTGCGGGGGCTGGTTAATCATGTTATCATAACTCAGTAAATAAAAAAAAATGTCGTAGCTCACATTCTGTAAGTAAAAACAGTAAGATTAATTGCTGGTAACCTAAGAGCCTTCGGGTACCTATGTGACTGATTGTTTGCTCAACTATATTTACTAATTCAAGTGTTGATTTAAATTGAATCCAGATATGTTAAAGACGGCAGTCACCTAGTCCTTTTCCAACTTAAAAAAGAAACAGACATGATTTGTTTTTTCCTTAGATATCTGGGGATATTATAATACATACAGCCCATTACTGTTAACTAAGGAGATAAATAAAATTATAAAAAAAAAACTAAAACAATGAGTCAGAAAATAGTTTATTGCTGTCTTTGAGCTATTATTAAATTTTTGTCACAACTTTAACTTAGATAGTACTTAAGCTAAGTATGCTTAGATAGATTTGCTTATTAGTAAATCAAAAACCAATCAGACAAAAATGTAACTAAAATATCATTCATCAACAAATATCCAAGTAAACAAAGGTTTCCCCATAATGCTTCAGCATGGTGTGGTAAACTTTTTAGGGTATACGCTAGCCGGCGCGGGTGCAGGCGCTGCTCATACTATTGTTCACCAGGCGTCCACCCGCTCCGTGCAAACCGCGACAGCTAGCGTAGGCCCTTAGGTTCTACTGTATCCTAAACTGGTCAAGTGCGTGTCGGGCCAAGCGCAGTGTACGGTTCTGTACTAATATGCACCAAATATTCAACATTCAAGTTTCGCTTCGCTATTACTTGTTAAATTATAAAGCATCATAGGTTGTGTTTTTCTCCTAAATTCGTTATATACTTAAGTTATTACCACCATGATTTTTTCGATTTTTTAAGCCAATGGTTTAGTTTGAAATCGAAAAATGGTCTTAGGAAAATTACAATGTTTTTAAAGGTCTATCCAACACTTTATATTATCCATCTAGCGGTGGCAGTCTCATAGCTAAACCGCGGGCAGATGGACAGACAGACATGGCAAAACTGTAAGGGTTCCATTTAGGACTAAAGAATGCTAAAAGACAAAGTATATTCTGGCCTTTCAATATGCCGAACTCCCATGGAAA
The DNA here is from genome assembly GCF_025370935.1 of Choristoneura fumiferana. NCBI lineage: Eukaryota > Metazoa > Arthropoda > Insecta > Lepidoptera > Tortricidae > Choristoneura > Choristoneura fumiferana. The sequence continues at coordinate 19,845,937 of NC_133487.1, read as the reverse complement.
AAATGACTCTGATGCTTACACAACTTGCTATATTTATTTAAAAATATATATTTATATGTGGGTCATATAACATCATAATGATTTCCTTGTCAGGGAAAAATGACACTATGACTCAGTGAACATGTCACTGCCTCGGTGAACATGTCACTATGACTCAGTGAACATGTCCCACAAGGACAGTGCGTTGGCTTTCAATATGAATTCACAGTTCATAAGTTCCAACTTAGGCAAGAATGGTAATGGATGAGACAACTTTTCTTTCAGTTGATAGAATTAAAATTGTAGCATACAAATTGATGTTGGGTTTCAAAGAGTTAATAATTTGACAAATTGCAGACCTTATTTGATTTTCTACACCACCATTATCCACCATTTAGAAACTGTAAAATATAAAAACACAAACACAACCTACATTTTGAAACTGTCAATTCAATTCTTGAAAATATTCATTGATAATACTGATGTATGTGTGGTGTGAACGGGAATGTTGGGAGTGGAAGGCCTAGACGAACATACCACGATCAAATTGGGGACATTCTGAAGAAAGGTCGGGTCAGTACTCTAAACAGACGTGCATGCATGAAAGGATTGATGAATGTCGAGGAAGCGGAATTGTATGCCAGAATCGTAGCAAGTGGAAGGATGTAGTCTCTGCCTACCCCGTTGGGAAAGAAGCGTGATTTTATGTATGTACATATGTATGTATGTAATACTGATGATTCCACCAATGGTGAGATGGTAAGATACTATCAGTTAATCATTGTTTGTTAGCATTGGTAGGTTTTGCTACTGTTCAGTATTATTAACAGTAGCGTTTGCTGACCTACGGTGACCAGTTGGCGCAAACATAAAAATTAAATTACAGACATACTTACTTAGATTTTTGACATTGTAATAATTAAAATCATTAATGCCATGCTGAGGCAGTAAATGAAGGAAACCTTAAAGAACATAATCTTAACTTACACTGTTCTTAAAATGACATGGTACCCCGATGCAGTCTCAACGGCTTACTCAATTGTCCGATCTTCAGCTTAAATGCCTCTTCCTCAAATGGTGCTTGCATTTGGCCTCTTCCAAACATACCCAAGTCCCCAGCGCGTTTGGCTGACGAGCAATCTGAATATTTAGTAGCAATGTCGACAAACTGAGCGTTTTTGGAAACAATTTGCTTCCGGTAGCTTTTCAGAGCATCTAGAGCTTCATCTTTGCTTCGGTTTATCTTCTCATCTCTCCAGGAGGAAGGACGGCGGCTGTCAGCGTGTTTGACAAGGATGTGGCTACAACGGATCTCTCCAGGGTCTGCAGGGGCCTCGGGACGCTCCCACTGGGATTTCTTCGTGTAGCTGTTGAGGAAATAGGTCATTCCGGTCGACCGACTGGTCCTCATCTCCCAACCCTCGGGAAGCGGCGCCTCGCTGTCCTGAGACATTCTGGAACGTTCGTGGAAGATTGTGGTGCATAACTTAATATTTTTACACGAAATCGCACTCAGAAAACACTTTATTCATTGAAGCCGCAATTCACGTTTGGAATACTTTCCTTGTGAGTAATTATATCGGTTATTCATCGGTATTGAATAGACTGTATAGTTTTGTTTAAATTTCATTTATTTTGAGAAGAAACAATCGAGGTCTACTAGGTAAAGTGATTAAATTATGAATGTTTACATGATGTTTACATACAAAATGTGAGCCGAAAACAAGCTAACCTATGGCAAGGTAAATGCAAACCTATGGTACGGAAATAAAATAAACTGGTTTCTACCTCAAATACTCCAAATTAGGCAGAAAACACAGCAAAGGAGGAACTGTGATAATAGCCTCCTTGCGTCTTTATAAGAAGACTTGTAAATATCTTATTGTCCATGGTGTCTGACATTGTCTGTCGCTATGTCATTCTATCAACAACTATGTTTCTTTACCATGTCCTATTTTATTATTGAATAAAGCCAATATTCTATTTGGTCTTGTCTAAACTTGTATCAATTTATTCAATAATAATTTTTTGCGCCGCCAAAAATGACTGAAGGAAAAGAAAACTCATCTATGTCACGCTATTTGCGCCCGAACGGTTTGACGTGGAGCCTTCGATGATAGGTTCAGACCTCAAATGGGCGCATTGGAAATATTCATTCGAGAATTTCATCGCACGGGAAGCCGCCTCAGCAGATAAAATACTTAAGTACCAACTCCTTGTCAATCATATCTCTCGCCAATTTACAATATTATTCAAGCAAAGACCTCCTACGACGAAGCCATCAAAACGCTCAATGATGCCTATGAAAAGCGACAAACACACCACCCTAGCACGACATATTCTAATTTCAAGGAAACAACAGCCGGGCGAGTCAGTAGCTGAGTATTCGAGAGCCCTGAACGTACTCGCTCGTGACTGCAAATTCACAGATGTCACTGCAGCCGATTACCAAAACGATGTCGTACGTTTAGCTTTCATTGCCGGGGTATCATCGCAGAAAATCAAACAAAGACTTCTAGAAAACTCCACTGACACTCTGGAGAAAACCTTGAACCTGGCTTTGTCTCTAGAATCCGCCGAAAGCACTTCGCAACTACTTACAGTGTCACCTTCTACATCTGCTCATGCTAATGCTGCCTCTGAAGCTCCAGAACACTCGCTGATGACCAATTTAGCAGCTACAAACGCTCCAAACAGATCTCGACCTGATTCTTACCCTAACCAAACCAGACGACGATGTTTCTTCTGTGGTGGCAGTAATCTTCATCAGCGAAACAGATGTCCCGCGTATAACGCCGAATGTCAGCTTTGTTCCAAGAAGGGGCATTTCGCAAGCGTATGCCGTAGTTCTGGGCCCAACCTACGATCTGCTAATGCTATTGCCACAGATGACGAACAATCTCAACCTCAATCTACTTACCCTAACTTATCTAACATCTCCGCCGCTGCTCCTGCAAGCCTAAGAAAAGCAACTATACCTATTACAGTCAACGAATATCGTGCTGATGCACTTCTCGACACCGGTAGCTCAATTAGCTTTATAGACAAAAACCTAGCTCGAATAATCAACCTCAAACAAAAGCCCTGCAAGCAAGCAATTACTCTAGCATCACTCAATAATGTCTCTCATGTCGACGGTCTATGCTATGCAACAATTCAAATTGGTGAACACAAGTACCAACACCAACCACTGCTCATCATCAACGATCTATGCGCAGATATCATCATCGGGCACGATGTTCTCGGGAAGCACTCGTCACTCGTACTTCAATTTGGAGGAGACAAACAACCTCTCAAAGTCTGCAACGTTTTAGAAGCGTCAGTCCCGCCAGCATCAGTTTTCACCAACCTCTCGCCAGACATAAAGCCTATTGCTATACGCTCAAGACGGCATTCTCAAGAAGACCAAGACTTCATATCAAACGAAATAAACAACCTACTTAGGGATAAAGTAATCGAACCCAGTATCTCGCCATGGAGGGCACAAGTACTCGTTGCTGGCGGAGGCCATCACCGTAAGCGCCTCGTCATCGACTACTCGCAAACAATCAACAGATTTACAGACCTAGACGCTTACCCTCTCCCGAGCATTGATTCTATCATAACAAAAGTGGCAAAATACAACGTTTACAGTCAAATCGATCTCAAAAGTGCTTACCACCAAGTCCCAATCTTACCGAAAGAAAAAGTTTACACTGCATTCGAAGCTTGTGGTAATCTCTACCAGTTTACAAGAATACCGTTTGGCGTAACGAATGGAGTGGCGGCCTTTCAAAGAACCTTACAATACATAATTGACACTGAAAAACTTAAAGGTACCTTCGCTTACCTTGACGACGTAACTGTCTGCGGTAAGGACAAATCCGACCATGACAAAAATCTTGAAATGTTCATGAAGGCCGCTGAAAAATACAAACTAACCTTAAACATGAACAAATGCACATTTGAATCAGAGTCAATCAACTTGCTTGGATATACTATCGCCCACAACGTTATAAAGCCGGACAAGTCTCGATTGGAACCGCTAACGAATCTTCCAATCCCCACTGATACTGCTACACTGAAGAGAGCGCTCGGTCTCTTCGCCCACTATTCAAAGTGGGTCAACAACTTTTCTACGAAAATCAGACCTTTAATCGAAGTCACTTTTCCATTATCTCAAGAAGCTATCACTGCCTTTCAAAACCTTAAAACTGATATATCGAAATCGGCATTAGCAGGAATCGATGACAGTGAAATATTTTCAGTTGAGACAGACGCTTCCGATTTTGCCATCGCAGCGACCCTATCACAAAAGGGTCGTCCTGTCGCATTCTTCTCTCGTTCTCTCAACGACTCCGAGAAAAGGCAACCTTCGATTGAGAAAGAGGCCTGCGCCATAGTCGAAGCTTTGCGAAAATGGAGACATTTCCTGATAGCAAGACATTTCTTACTCATTACTGATCAGCAATCTGTCGCATACATGTTCAATCAAACACACTCTAACAAAATAAAGAACGAAAAGATCGAAAGGTGGCGGTTGGAGCTCTCGTGTTTCAAATATGATATAGTCTACCGACCTGGGAAACATAACTTCGCCGCGGACGCACTTTCACGAGTATGCATGCAAATAAATACTGCCGCTTCTAACTCTAAACTAGTGGAACTACACCGAAATCTCTGCCATCCAGGGGTCACGCGCATGGTTCATTGGGTCAGATCAAAGAACCTACCGTACTCCGTAGAGGATGTAAAACGAATGACGGCCGCATGCCCAACTTGTGCGGAAATAAAACCACGTTACATGAAACATCAAGGACATCTTATCAAAGCGACAGCCGCTTTTGAAAGATTAAACATTGATTTTAAGGGACCAATACCATCTAGCACCCAGAACCGATACATACTGACAATAATTGATGAGTTTAGTCGTTTTCCTTCGCTTATGCGTGTAAGGATGTATCTTCAAGAACGGTAATCAATTGTCTCGAAGACTTGTTCTCCACTTTTGGTACTCCAGCGTACATCCACTCCGACAGGGGTACATCTTTCTTATCAGACGAACTTAGACAATTCTTGTCTTCCGTCGGGATATCATGCAGCCGCACTACGCCTTACAATCCCCAGGGAAATGGGCAGGTTGAACGTCTCAACGGCACACTGTGGCGAACGATCCAACTAAACCTCAAATCAAACAATGACGATATAGTAAACTGGGAAAAGGCACTGCTACCGGCGCTGCACTCTATAAGATCTCTCCTGTGTGAGCACTAACACAACGCCGCATGAGCGCATGTTCAATCACCCACGCCGTTCTCAAAACGGACAATCTTTGCCGACTTGGCTACATTCGCCTGGACCGGTATTTATGAAAAGGCACGTAAGAAGCTCCAAGTATGACCCCGCTGTACAGGAAGTCCAATTGTTGCAGAGTAATCCAGAATACTCCTTTATAAGACTGCCTGATGGGCGAGAGACAACAGTCTCCAATAGATCGTTAGCTCCAGCACCACGAGCTGTTGACGATGACCTTTCAGATGACGAACTTGACGATAACCAATCCGAAGAAATCTCTGCCATTCAAGACCCGCCTGCCAACATCGATCCGAATGCAGGAATCAGCCAACTTCGGCGTTCAGGCAGAGATCGCAGACCTCCAGCCTTCATGCATGACTACGTCTCTTCGTAGAGGGGGCGAATGTGATAATAGCCTCCTTGCGTCTTTATAAGAAGACTTGTAAATATCTTATTGTCCATGGTGTCTGACATTGTCTGTCGCTATGTCATTCTATCAACAACTATGTTTCTTTACCATGTCCTATTTTATTATTGAATAACCAATATTCTATTTGGTCTTGTCTAAACTTGTATCAGAAACCTTATGCGAAAACCTCTTTTACGCGCAAAATTCATTCACCAACCTAGGGGAGCAATAGGGGAGTTACGCGCTTACCGGAATGACATGACAGTAAGCGGTCAGTGTAGCCAGCCAGAATAAAGAAAAGCAATTCTTAATATTATGCCAGTATTTATAGCTTATAATTTATAAGTTTGACTACTTTCGTAATTTATCAAAAAATAATGACGGTTAAATAAATTCACGACATTTTTTTTCTTAAACAAATTTAGTAATGTATACTATGTCAACGCCATCTATATCCTCAGAGCAAGTAAACACGTAGGAGTATGGGTCAAAGATACAAAGCAAACCAATGAGGAAGGAACAAAATTATTAATGGTTTGGTAAGTCATTGAAGCAAACAATGATATCAAAAAATATTAGTGTTTAACGCCATCTGTTACATACAGCCATAATCAATAACGGACGTAGACATGACTGGACTGTGTTCTTGCTACCACAGTAATTCAATAGATGTCGCGTTAATGCATTTATTTTTAGTACCATCTGTAAGGTGCTGGTACTGATGGAACCAATAGTATTTATATTTCATTATTTTTAAACTAGGTATCAAAGTGAACTTAGCACAGTAAAATTCACTGTCCCCATACAATGCATTTTTGAACTACCCCAGTTTCATTCTTTAGGTAAGTAAGAATTTTTTTCTACACTTAATGTTAGTAAATCTGGTACCATCAGCCAAATAAGTGGTCTGTGAATTTTTAAACAAGTTCCTATTAAATAAATATATATGTCGCTAAAGTCGAACTTTCAAGTTGACAGACATTTCTATTGGCATTATTGTTGCAGTGCAAACGATTATCAACTTTAGGGTGGTAGACCACTATTTGGCTGATGGTACATTGAATTGTGTTCGGGTAAAAAAAATAGTACTTACCTACAAATTTTCCTTCAAAAACGAATCACATACTCAGTCTAGACTAGAGCCCCAACTGTAGTCTTTACGTGGTCTTTGCGTGCACTTTGTCCCAAAGTAAGCGGCGTCTTTAGCCCATGTAGCGCCCGTGTGCAATTATTACTTTAGCGCCATCTAGGAAGCGCGTGGTCAAAAAGGAATAAGTACAAACAAAGTACAGCTGCGCCCGTGTGCAACGCACACCCTGCACTACAGGTAGTTACGAGTACTTATTAGTTATTATCTAAAGTTGAAACCTAGTAAACCTTCACGCTGTATACCTACTAAAGGTCTAACAATTAATAGGTTTGGTGTTGTGTAGCATAATTATACTGATGTTGACTTGCCTTAATAGGTTTGCACAAGAACAATGCCATCAAATTCACCAGCGCAGCGGCTAGCCAGAGATGTTATAAGAACACTAGAACTAAGTATACAACGCCTACAACCAGTCAGTTTAAATGATAGGTACTAGCGTACGCCTATGGCTACACCTTAATTAGTGGTACAATACAATACGATACAAAGACTCTATATTGTACACCTGAAATAGTAAGCGATACAGAAAACAGATACACAGAGAAAATTACAAGGTAAGCAATAGGCGGCCTTATCCTTGAGAGCGATCACTTCCAGGCAACCTTTAATTAGGTTGTTTCATGGCTAAATTCACCAACCATTGCTTATTTTTATTTGACGGATAAATGTGATGCCGTCTCCGTCTATTCGAACAAAACAAACAGAGACGGCATCACGTTAATCCGTTACATCACATTTATTCACAGCATTTATTCTACTTTGATAAGCATTTTTTTCCTAATTTATTGAATCAGGCGTTACTTTGCGGAGGTCCATATCAATGAACTGAAAAAAATACTTAAGTAAGTACTTACTTGATTGTTTCAGTTCATTTTTTTTAACCCCCGCGTAGCGCAGCATCTTTTATCAGTAAGGTTTATTTTTATTACTATCAACGTGTTAATTTTCTTTAGATTGTAGGTAGTTTGTTAAACATAATTGTGTCGAATAAATATAATGTTTTAGTTTAATTTCCTCGCATATTTGGAGAAAAGCAGTATACAGGCCTCGGCAGGAATGTCATTTCCCGCCCTCTGCAGTAATATACTATTATTTTTAGAGGTATTTTAACTTACTTTATTGACTTTTGTGAGAGCGTCGTTACTTGGACTAAACTTAGATTAGTTTGCTACCTACACGGAGCAAAAATATCCACGTCAGTCACTCTGTCATATTTAAAACAAGTTGTTTCTTTACACATACTCGTACGAAGTTCAATAAGTGTTTTGGCAAAGTCGCATCTAGCATAATGCTGTAAGTCTAGCGAAAAATATTAGATTGTGTAACGAGAGCATAAAACGAGCCATTTTACCCAAGACGTTCATAGCCACCCGAGCCGGTACGGCGATGGTGGATAGACACGTCGAGGGGAAAATGGGTTCAATGCTCTGCTTTTCACTGAGATTGCGAGGAAATGAAATAACAACAGTGGAAAGAACTGTTCACTTACTAGGTACCTACCTACCTTTTATTTTTCATGCATTATTACATTATATGATTATAAATATTTAGTTTTAGAGATTTCTTATGATTTATTTGATTACATTTTAGTTTTATAGAAATAAAAAAAAATATATAAATACTTTTTTGTTCGTGGCTGCTGACACCTGATTACTTTGGTCTTAGATGAAGATTTCACTTTATTGTCGCCAAGATCCAGCATATTTAAACACGAACATTACGAGCATGAGAAGTGAAAAGGTTTTTTTTGCACAGAAATAGACATACAATACAATACAAAGACTTTTATTGACACCATACATAGTAGCATACAGAAAACAAATTATTAAAACGTATTAGACGTGTTGACCACAATCACACCTGAAGATGGTGTGCAGATGTGTACTAAAATGGAGCACGCTTGCCCAACAAACAAATGCCCATTCACCCTAAATTGAAAGATGGCCAGATTGCCCTAACTAAAACCTTATACATACACCGTGTTTTTCGTGACTTTCGTTAACTTCGACAGTATACTCTATGGTACTTACCAGAGGTTCCCAAATTGGTGCACGTGGACCCCCAGGGGCCCACAGGAAACTGACGGATCCACGTTGGCATAAAAAGGGGGTTTTGGGAATATAGTAGAAATACAGCAGCAGGGGGTCTACCGAAGACATTTAGTCTATGAGAAAAAAGTTTGGGAATCTCTATACAGTAACATTGCGGTAGCCGCGCGAGCATCTTACCCACGGAATGGACAAAAAAACTCTCACTGAGCCGTTGGTGGCACGTAGTCGTAACTGTCCTTTAGACCCGCCCTCTTATCAACTTCTACCCACATACACATTATATGTACCTCCCTTTATATCGTACCTAGTAAGTTTTACGTAACAACACCCACACAAACACAACTGTCACCCACGCAATTAAAGGGTAGACCAATTTGTCCACTTAAATAGTCCATTTACACTCGCGCACGAATGATAAAACGAGTCGTAAGGCAAGTGCGTGAACGAATGTTCGCGACTCGCTTCGCGCCTCGTCGTGCCTCTGGCCTCGCTCACTCTGGGGGTGGTGTTTTGGGCATGAGTCAAAGGACTTCATGATGAACGCAGTCCCAACACGAGTGTGAAAACGTAAACAGCTGCAGTCTGAACATACTTGGAATCACAATTCTTTACACCACTTCTATCCGTCATAATACGGTGTATAGAATACGGGTGACACTATATATTTACCGGCACTGACAATACCGACATGGAAATACCGGCCCGATATTTCGTGTACACGTCCATACAGCGCCGGTTACAGGGAGCCCAGCTAGAGCTGCTCATTTCAGCTCATTTAGACTCCAAGTGCCTGCCAAGCACCAGCAGAGATGTTCCTGCGCTCCGACTTCTGGCTAGAGGGTGTGGTGTTCCGTAGCGACGAAGACGACGTTCAAAAATCCCTAATAAGCTTTTTTTTAGTTTTTTTGTATGTTTTTCTTATGTATTTTATATTTTTTGTGTATAATTTGAATTTTACAGTGCATTAGTTTTCTAACTGTAATGCTGTATTTTTTATTGATAAATAAATAAATAATAAAAAATTAATATTAAATTATAATACGGTTTACGGTTACGGTAACTATAGGTACGAAGCGAGAGTGTAAAAATGCAGTATTACAACACATCGCGCTTCATTTGCTCTAGTTAGGTACGCAGACTCGTGGTTCGGTCCGAATTGCAGCCAAGTTAGCTACAAGCGATTCGGTTTATCAATCATATGATTTGGACCACTGGGTCCATGGCATAACTGACAAAGTGGGGGTAAAACAGAAAACCGCTTGGAAAGCCAACAGAAATAGAGGTAGAGGGTAGAGATGGATCCACAAAATAATGGAAATAGTGAAATCTGAACCTGAAAATTGAGATATTTGCATAAAGAAATTAACTGATAGATATGAACTACACTAATTTACCTTGTTCTCCGCACAAACCGCGTACCACGGCTTCGTCTGTGCAACACACACTTTAATAGAGTCTATGTTATAATATAACATGTAAAGCTGCACCACTCTATATCAAACAAAACATACCTATCTATATGATGTCACACAGTAACCTTTCCACCACAAACAACACTGACGCGTTTCGTACTATTTACGAGCTTATTATCAAGGGCGTAAGGGCATTGTATAGGAGTACCTATTAGTTTTGCTTGGCAACGGAATTTTCCTTGTGTGATGGTAATAAACTAAACTTTGAGTTAAGTAAGTATGTCAGATTTCAGCTCAATCAATAAATCAGCTATCAGTGGTCGAAAAATGGTTTGTAAATTTTTAGTTGATACAATTTATAAAGACATACACACGAACAGTGCAAGTTAAATAAAAGCTTGTAAAATGGTAGAGACCCTCGGTTCGGCGGAAATACAATAGTGGGTAACCTCCAGTGGCGAGGGATGAGATTTTTGAGTACCTAGGCGACCCGGAGCAAAAAACACCTAAGTACCTTAAAAACAACGACTCAAGAAACCTCGCGATTAGTGTACATTTCGCGTTTTATTAATGAATATTTTGCTATTTTGTATAGGTGGTATGTATTTTGTAAGGGTGATTTAGGCAAAATCATTTGGGCAACCCGATGGGAATCGAGTTTTATGAAGCCTGCGCCACTGGACCTACACTTCTTTAGATAAGGTACTTATTTAGGTATCTACTCAAATACAAATATGGACCGTGATAAAAAAATACACACGGTGCTGCTAGTCAGTTCTGTTAGCTTGAACTTGGCTTGACACACTACCGCCTGTCTAGATAGATGTCGGTCTATGCTCATAAGGGGTCAGTAGCCGTTATTAAAAATAAGCTAGCGAAGGAGGGACTACCACTTCTTACAAAAATCAAATCATTCTCGAGTAATCGGGGAACACAACAAAATACAACGTGAAAAAATAGCGTATGTCCAAAGCACTTACGGCCTTTTGTTAAGAAAGCGTTTTCAGGTAATACTTTAAAAAACGGTGTAATCGACCGTTTTAAAAACAATTTTGGTTGAATGTTAATTAAATTGAAAATATCTTCTATCTTCGTACCAAATTACAAATTTGTCCAGCCATTTTAGTGTGAAGAAACACACACACACTCATCATAATCAAAAACTCTCGCATTTATTACATAGTATGATTGTTACTCGAGGATGCTCACTGGTTGCCTAAAATCGCGTTAATAAGTACAGTGTGGTACAGTACATAATTTTAAATTCTTCGACTACGGGTTTCTGAACAGACTCGTTCGTAATTCCTTATTTACCGCCCTTAAGACACAATGTTTTATTTTGATTGCTTGACAAAACTTATTGTAGCGATAATTTTCTGTGAGTCCACTCGTTTGTTTTTTTACAACTTTCGAATAATATTTTCACGGGCGCAAGTAAAAACGTACGACAGAGAAAAAGTGCTTTAAATAAATGAACGCTTGTAATTGTAAGGCCTAAGAAAATAATGAGTTGTTTTGGTTCATAATCATTCGTTGGCTTTAGTAAAGCATCTCGAAATAAGAACACTAATCAAAACTGATTACATAATACAGGGATCCCAATACCACATGGAGGTAACTTTCCTTCCTTGAGGTACCTTAAATAAAGTATACTCGTAATACAATACCATACAATGACTCTTAAATAAATATTGCGGGATAACCTTTACCATACGTCTACCAACCCTACCGAGCGCGCCCGCCTCCTTGCCGTTGCGAAATGGGAATCTGGTGCTTGGCTTCACGCCTTACCATCCACAAATACAGGCACTTTTCTTGACGACAACACATTCCGGCTCGCTGTGTGTCTCCGTTTGGGTGTGGCTTGTGTTGCCCCACATCGCTGCCATTGCGGTATGCAGGTCGACTGCCTCGGCCACCATGGACTCTCCTGCCGCAGCAGTACTGGACGCATCCCGCGGCATGCAGCCCTTAACGACGTCATCCGCCGGGCCTTGGTCAGTGCCGGAGCACCGGCCGTTTTGGAACCTTCGGGCTTGGTCCGCGACGACGACAAGAGTCCCGACGGCATGACGCTCATGCCATGGAAAATAGGACGGCCGTTGGTTTGGGACGCCACTTGCGTCGACACACTCGCGCCGTCCCACCTTCGATCTACAGCCAACAGGGCCGGTGCCGTTGCAGACTCTGCGGAATGCCTCAAACGGCGCAAATATGTAGGCATCAGTAGTGCCTACATTTTTGAGCCGTTTGGGTAGAAACCATGGGTCCTTGGGGTTTGAGTGCTTTTAATATTTTTAAATCATTGTCGTCCAAATTGATTACGGCTTCGGGTGAGAAGATTAAGCATTGCCATTAGAGAAGATTAAGCATTGCCATACAGCGTGGTAATGCTGCCAGCCTTTACCAGCACCAATATCTGACACAACAAAACCTAGGTACAGTCAAGGGCAAAGATATCGACACGGCCAAAGTTGCAAAAATATGTATGTATACACGACTTTATTTTTGCAACTTTTGCCGTGTGGATATCTTTGCCCTTGACTGTACTTACATAAAATATCTAATACAAATCTATTTCTCGGGTCGGTAGGACGTGCCAGATAATATTTTGCACGCTCCGCTGTGGCAGATATTAATGCAGATTACTCATTATCATCCCAACCAGCAAAATCCCTCTTACAACCATCTCAAGACTATACATTTTCACTCTAATATTGATTTTATATCATCGTAATAAGCCTGGATTTGGGCACAAATTATAAGCGTATTTATTTTAACATCGTCCTAATATCAGTCTTATTGAATACTTTCGCATTTACAATAATCTTTACAAAAGTAATTTAAGCTGCCTTAGGGCTAATATCGTTTTTACGTAAGTATTTGTAAGCCTGCATAGGCTTATATTGGCCAACGTTAGAATCTTGTGAGCCTAAACAAGCTTTTTTGATTTTATGTACGACCACACAAAATTTTGAAAACATTCCGCGTGATTGCTCGGTGAGTGAACTGCAGCGTGGCAGAATAAAATATTGTAGTGACAACCTGAATGAAGTATAATAATAGTAGTAATATTAATAACGTGTTTTGTTATCATTGGTGGTTCTTTATGTTGCGCGGTAAGTATTTACGTTGGAAAATATTATTTACTGTAAAGTAGACCCTGTTTTACGCTTCAAATTTCATGCGCCCACTCAAATAATCATTAAAATAGTATTTTCTATCCTCGTTATTTTTTATTTCTATAATTGTAGTGAAAATGATGCATTGTTATAGTTGCACTTTTCCAGCGCACTATTAGACTATTGTAAGATCATTTACTCTAATATTTCCCTCGGGAACTGCATTTTCCGGATAAAATGTAGCCTATGTCACTCTGGGTTCATAAAACTATCTCTATGACAAAATCACGTCGATCTGTCGTTCCGTTTCGACATGAAAGACGACAAACATTCAAACACGTAACACACAAACATACAAATACACACACTTTCGCATTTAATAATTAGCATGGATTATGATAATTTATTCGGTTGAAAATAATAGATCTAATAGATCAAATAATATCTTCAAACGAATATAAATAGATTTTTGATAAATTTATTACATTAAATGTCTATGTTTCTCTCCATGCAGCAAGAATGTGAGGTCACATGCAAGTAAGTCTATCTCTGTCTAATCTTGAATTTCAAACCTTTATAACTCTGTTATAATTATGTAAATAAAGCTTAAAATTACAGTACCTCCTACATAAGTAACTGTTTTTAGTATACCACGCCTTTACATACCACCTGGATGTTGAATGATACGCCGTTACTCCTTACAAATGGCGCATAGTTGACCTAACGTTACAGATAATTCTCATTAAGCTGTTAATATATTAAAACGATGTATATTAATCGCCCACTCCCAGGCGTGGGATGGCGGCATAGAGCTTTTTCCCGCAAAAGTACAAGTAGACGGAAACAATCAAAGAACCGGTCAGGAGTGTGCCGAGCCGCGCATAGTGCAGGGTTCCGGCAAATATTTAATAAGTGTAAGTTTTGATCTATCGTCATCATCATTATCATATCAGCCGTAGGACGTCCACTGTTGGACATGCCTATAAGCCTCCTCCATATACTTCTAAAAATAGTTACTGAACGCGCTGCCTTAACTAGGTTATCCGACCATCTTGTTGGTGGACGTCATGCTGTTTGCTAATCCGTGGTCTCCATTCGAGATTTTTTCGGCCTCAACGGCTATCTGTTGTCCGTGCTATAATGCTAAAAAAATGGTTATCACATTATATTTACCCCAATTTTCACCGTGCATTGATTAAATTTATCTGACGGATAAATGTGATGCCATCTCTGTTTGTTTTGTTCGAATAGATGGAGACAGCATAAAATTTATCCGTCAGATAAATTTAATCAATGGGTTGTGAAACAGCCCCTTAGTCTCCCACTCCATGTCAAATTACAACTTTCTAGCAAGGCTCGGATACCGGTTAAATTTCCAAACCGTTATTATGTACTTGGCGTAAAACCTTTTCATTTTAGTTTCTTTCGCGAAACCGTTATTTTTAAACCGGTTTTTAAGGGAACATTTCCATAAAGTTCTTGTCAGATTAACCGGTTTAGAACAATAAAAACCGGTTTATTCCGGCGCAGGATAAACGTCGCCGCCCGCCGCCAGCCAGCTGTCACTCGTCGAATAAACTGGTTAATTTAGGTTATAGTTAACTTCTTAAAAACGTTCGCGTTCTTATGAAAGTTCGGAGTTAAACCGAAATAAACCGTTATTTACCGCTATTTTATAAACCGGTTCCGAGCCTTGCTTTCTAGTAGGTACTAAGCCGAGGACAGACATGGTGAAACTAATAAGAATTCCGTTTTTCTGTCTACTATTGAACTTCGGCCTCCCCCAATAGGTCTTTAGTTGCTTCTGTTGGAAGCGGCCTGCATCCACCGTGAACCCGCGACTTTAACCAGGTCATCCGTCCATCTCGTTGGTGGACGACTATACTAGCCAAATAAAAAAATACCCTTTCGTTGGCCATCCGGACGACGGAACCCTAAATATGCTTGTGTAAGTATTGTAATAATACCGCAATAAATAATTTTAGGAGGAAAAGCATCAGTTATCATCCGATAGTGTCATCAAGTGTTTCCAATAATCAACGATTTTTCACCGCACTCGAATTGCAACATGAAAAACGAATTAAAGTTTTAAGAGTATGGTCTTTCACGTGATTGGTGGGTGAAAGTGCGCGGAGGCGTACGGGCGTTCTGATTGGTCGACGGATGGGGTAAATAGAAGAGTTTTCCCGCGCTTAGCATCAGTTGACGGCTGTTTTCGCGCGCGCTCCCACGACAGCGGCTTGCGAGTTTAAAAAGTTATGACGAGTGCTTGACTTGACGTCGACTCAACTCTTTAAACGGTAAGTTTTTTTTTAATCAAAGCACGAATCAGAATGAAACTGGCTGAATATGATTGATTTCCATTTCAAAAACAAAGTTTGTTTAAACAAACATGTTTAGAATTGCGCCAGTTCTAAAAGTAATGTTATTTTGAATTGTGTTTTACTAAGTTCTTTTTAGGTATATTTATCCAAATTTTGAAGCGAATTTTATGTATCTGAAGAAAAAATCTATAGAAACGTATATTTCGTCGTCGATACAATGTGAGCACTTCATTTAAAATCAGAAATGCATTTATAAACTACTAAAACTACAAAGCTACAGTTTTTGTACTCGACACAATTTTATATTCCAGTTCTTGAATAAAATTTGGTTCCCTTTCAAATTCCAGCGCAATTGATAAACTACAAGTTAACTGTCATAATATAAATACCAAATGTACTATGTAGAGTATAAAGACATATGAACGTTAAATAATCTCAAAATAATAAGCTGGAAACTCTCGGCTAAATCTGAACTGAACACTACACTTTAAACCCGCTGGGACTAAAGCACGGTCAGCACTTTGTTATAAGCAACTAAAAATTATAATAATTGACCATAACTTTCAAGAATGAACGCATTTAGTACTAAGATTATTAATCATTTAAACTAAGTTTAACCGACTTTTCTTAAATACCTTAAACCGTTGTCAAAACTGCGTAATAATTTGAATGGAATTGCACCCCTCTGTTTAATGGATGAAAAGTATTTTATAACAAAACCTGTATCTTAAAAATATATCGCAAAAGGGGTTGGCCAAAAAATTCCAGACCAAATAATGACTATTTAAAAATCTAAAATGTATTTTTATCGCATTAACAAGTTTAACAAATAATTTGAATGCTAACCGAAAGTAAATATGAACCCTTCCCTACGTAGCTTCCCTATAAGCTTCATAATTCAAACGTTGGGTCTGTGGTTGGGTTGACTTTCTTTTCCTGTCGTGGCTAGGATGGCGGGTACAAATCGTTATTAGTTATTTTCGCTTATTTGTATATATAAGTTCTCATCTTATATCAAATTGCTGAAGGTTGCATGATTGTAAACACGTTGTAGTTGTTTTTTTTTTGGTCAGGAACTTTTTAGCCGACCTACTCGTGCTATATTTTAACATGTACTAAATTTGCTAATTAATGCTTTTTATCTATTAAACAGATTAATGTATACGTCGTTCTTAAACATACTTTCTTTATTAATTTTTAAATGACAAACGATTTGGTCGTGAATAAATTGTAAAACTTTATAATAATGCAACGACAATCGCGCCCTAACTTCATAATTCATATTCAAACGACTTAGCTAAATGTTTGAAGCACGTTTTTTTTTAGATTGGGATTTACACTTTCGTGAAGTTTCGTAATTTTCGTAGGTATCTTCAGACCTGTGTTTTACCATTAGAATAGAAAGTATAAAGAGATTTTACGTACAGTCTGTAATAATATTACATAATATGGGTATAATATATTTGTATATGTAACTTTATAAAGTTTAGTATGTCGGTAAAAACTACTAGGTAAGTCAAATCTTGACTTTGAATTACATCCCAAGTGAAACAAAGACAATCATTGTGCAATAATGGTCCATTTAAATTTGAAAATTTATATTATCTATTAAGTAGCAAACATTTCGGTACATAGTATTAAGAAACAAGAAATTGGCAAATTCATTTTGGAAAGTGACATGTACTTAAGATTTTTGACACAGAAATATATAGATCTCAATTATTTTGTCGACGTCGCATATTCTTAGTATTGAACTTGGCTCTCATTTCACATTTACGTTTTTGACGGGATTTTTTTTCTCTTACTTAAGTGTTAACATAATTATCAGAGCTATGTTTTTCTGTTACCCTATTAGATATTTGACTCATATTTCAAATTATACACACAAGTTACCACTAATTTATAGTGGTATTTTTACACTCATATGCGTGAAATTACATTTGAAAATAGAGGAGACCTGTGTTGAGTTAAAAATGCCGCTAGATAAGGACGAAATATATGCCTTTTCCGCTCAGCCTAATTTATAAAATCTGAAGTTGATCGATTTTTATTTCATCGAAAACTTTGTTCGCCGAATTTTTTCGTTCGCATGTCGCATATGTTTGTTTAATAGTTTTAAATACTATAAGAAAAGCTTTTTGGTATCAAAACCTCTAATTCAATACTCAAACTGTCGAACAAACAAAACTAAAGTCTTGAACAAAGAAATATTTAATATATAAATGGATAAAAAATAAAATAAGTACCTCATTTGAAACAATTGCGCTACTACACAGATTTTTAGCAGAAAAATAGGTATAGTTAATCATCCGAACCATAAGCGATTTTTTCAAACTACTAACCACCGGTATTCATTTCCAACATTTTGAGCTCCCGCCTATACAATCACGTACTCATAACGTGATTTATATGGACCTCTTCGAAAAGCGTCTTCGGCCGAAAACTTTCGGCGAAGTGAAAATCTGGCCAAACCAAAACTGAACGTGAACGTGGTCCTTAAAAATTATAGATACACACGTCAGATGGTCCAAAATTGATTCATTTATAATTTGCAAAGTTTTATGAGCCCCTTAATTTCACATTACTCAAGTTGCCATGCCGGTGTCCATCAATCTGCCATTCATAATCCTCAACTCTGAACAATCGTAAACATTTCAAAGTTTACGAAAATTTCCTCAAGATACTGTTTTCTAGTTAATATTGAGAGCATAATCGCACGGAGACATTGACATTTCATATTAAAAAGACCGGCGAAGTGTGATTCAGGCTTGCGCGCAGAGGGTTCCGTTTCAATTCAGATCTATTAAATATAAATAAATATATATCACAGGACAATTCACACCAATTGACCTAGTCCCAAAGTAAGCTTAGCAAAGCTTGTGTTATGGGTACTAAGCAACGGATAAATATAATTATATAGATATAGATACATACTTAAATACATATTAAACACCCAAGACCCGAGAACAAACATTCGTATTTTTCATACAAATATCTGCCCCGACACGGGAATCGAACCCGGGACCTCAAGCTTCGTAGTCAGGTTCTCTAACCACTAGGCCATCTGGTCGTCTCAAGAAGACATTAATATCTAAGGCGTATTATAAAGTTAATGATTATATCATGGACAGGGATATTTGGAAATAATTCCGAACCGCATTAGCGATCCCTTCAAATAGCGAACCTACTGTGTTAAAAATAAAGTTGTGTTAAATACTTGTGATGTATACATATCACTTAATAATATTGTAAATCTGTTTAAAAACATATACCTCGTTGAGTGTCTTGCCGTATTCTTCTCAACAGAGGTTTTTCCGAACCGGTGGTAGTTTTTTTTTTGACATTCATAAGTGCTTGTTATAGCCTAAATTGAATAAAGATATTTTGACATTGACTTTGAAAATTTAAATGCTGGCAAAAAATAAAGGTAAGTATGTAATGAAATACATGACATAATTTTGACCTTGACTGTATACATGCTGTATACTCACCTGATTGATATTGATATTTATATATCCCATATATATATATATCTAGCACGTCCTACCTGCCCTAGAAATAGACTGGTAAGATATTATGCACGCTTTCTTGTGTCAGTTTCGGTGCTGGTAACTGTATTGGCCATAAAAATGTTACAATTTGAAATCGAATTACTTTATTTTTAAACCCTAACATTTCATACTTAGCAACTTGCCAAAAAAATCTCGTTTGCCTCAGTCAAGTTAGATTTAAAAGAAAAACCTATTTGTCCATTGACGATTAAAAACATAAGTTTCTGTAACTTCAGCTTTTTCACTGTAATACCATTCATGAAAACTTTTCTTCATTACTTAAACCCTGTTTCTATTCAGAACTCAATTCTTTACAAATTGCTAGGTTCATTTGTGGTTAAGTGGAAAAAAAAAGATTTAGCCTAAGATCTATTACAACTAGATTGAAACCGAAATCGTATTTTAATGTTTTTAAGTTTCATCATCATCATCCCAGCCTATATACGTCCCACTGCTGGGCACAGGCCTTCTCTCTTGGGAACTTCACACACACCATTGAATTGCTTCGCAGATTAGTGCAGGTTTCCTCACGATGTTTTCATTCACCGTAAAGCTCGTGGTAAATTTCAAATGTAATTTCGCACATGAATTTCAAAAAACGAGCGAGCGAGCCGGGGTTTGAACCCACGATCCTCTGCTTGAGATGTAATTGGTTTAAAGTTAAAAGTTAAATATTTTCGCTTTCATTTGAGTAGGTTTGAATAGGGGTTTTAAATGAAATATACAAAGTTTTAAAAACTTTAATCTTCAAGTTACGACTAACTCTGCCTTCTATAACTATAGACTGTGAGTTCAACAAGGGAGATTTAGCTTTATAGCCAGGGGGGGGGGATCACATGTTCAAATTCGGGTATTTTTTCGCAAATAAACATTTAACAATATAATAATAGCATGGTACAATGGGATATCGAATTCTGAAACAGACAAAAGTTATTACGATTGTAACTAATTAAGATTTATCAGTGTTGAATAAAACTCGAACTGGGTGTTTTCAAAATAGCAAATAAGGTATATACATAAACCTGTTAAAAGACGGGTTAGGAGCCTATTAAACTACTTATTGATAAAATTTATGTGACAGATACGAGTATATGTGATGCCATCTCTGTTTGTTTTGCCTGAACAGACAGAGGTATCACGTTTATCTGTAGCATAAAAATATTAATGACAGGAGAACTCCGTTTCTAAATTTAATAAAATATCAGGAAGAAATCTTGCGCCAGAGACAAAGTTACGCTTCGTAAAGAAATAGCAAAAGTTTTCCTTTGCATAAAAATAATATATCGGTTCAACAGTCAATATAAAACGAAATGTAAAATAACGCATGGAAACTCTATTCAAATGCTAATGTTAAGAAAATTCTTTTCCGTTACATTATAATATTATGGTTGCGTTCAAACTTTTTTACAGGACATAAAACTTAGTTTGGCGGCGTAACTTTTTAGAATCGGAGATAACTTATTGTAAGGTTAATATAATTTTAATTATTAATATTACTAGATGGCAGGCCGTATTGTTAAAAATTATAAGGATATTGAATATAAAGTTTGTATTTATTTTCGGTACGATAGCATTAAGAATTTTGTATAACGGTTGTTCAATTAATTTCCTTTACAAATCACGTGATCAAGTCACGTGACCGATCAAGAGGGGATAGCGAGACGAGGTCCACGTAGCGAAGAGGGGACACTCGGAGAACGGCAATCACAGGAGTAACGTCTAATAGAATAAGTACGTGCGCATTTTTGTGAGAAGTTGTTGGAAATTAAATAAAAGAGTGATCAGTAATCCTACGTTTAATTTCTTATCTGACTCTAAAAGGTCAGAAGTGGGATTTATAAGGGTCTAGAAAGCTACCCTTACCACGTCCACGGCTCGGAAAAACGTAAGTAAAATTTTCAATTCCATGATATACAGTGATATTAGTAGATAGGTAATGAAGATAGTGGTGTCTGATTTCATTTTATTTTTTTTCTCCGTTTTTTTTTCTCTCCTGTGCACTTTATAATGATAATTTGTAACCAAATCATTTTCTTTTCTACTTTTAAACTGTTTAGTGCAGGTGCACCGAACAGTTAAGCCACGTGATGTTCGCACGTTCTCTTGGTTGACATAACTACCATTATGATAGCAATGGTGATAATAATTATGCATTAACTATTTGTAGATCGATTTTATTTATTTATTTATATTATTTAAAATGCAGCGGTTTTATAGAATGTAATGAGTCAATCGCAGTCGGTTTTGCCATCCGTTACCCTTTCGTTCTCCACTTACGTCATGTTATTTAATAAATAATAATCTTAAAACAACAACATTATTCTTTCTACCCACTTTTTTTTCGTTTTATTTTATTCGTATGGTTTTGAAACGTTTTTTTTTAATAGCTAAATGTTTTATCAGAAATGCAAACTGGTTCGAAGTTTTACGTAAATAAATTATTATAATGCGTCAGGCCAAAATCCCAACGAGACGTGTATTCATACCATTGTGTCTTCGAGTTTGATTTTGGAAGTGGATCCGATATTATGCAGTTGAAGTAAACCTTAACACTCTTTCACCTTAACTCTTTACACTTTTTGTACCCAGGATGAGAAATTTATAATTATTATCATTCTAAGCTTAACATTTTGAGTTTCAGTGACACTCAGCCGTGATATGGAAGACGACACTAGCCGAGGGGAAGGGTCTAGTGTTCGTCTAACAAAAGGAAGTGGATCAATGGAAAGAGGAGCCCATGTGAGTAGTCGAGGTGAAGGGCTAACACATGGGGGCGACCAAGGAGCATCCGAGGTTGAGGATGCAGGTCGACATGAAAGGATTAGGAGAATGAGCTCGAGGACAGAGCAATCGGTACTGTTGGATAAGATGGGTAAGGACGTGACCGCCAGAAGAGGTCGGTCGCGTAGGCGGCGATCGAGCAGCTCGGACGACAGCGATGAAAATGAGAGGAGGAGACGGAAAAGGCCGCGGACGAGGAGGAGGAGACGGCGGGAGTCTTCCTCTTCAGGATCCGATGCGGGATCGCCGCGGATTCCATGCAAAGTTAAGCGTGGTAAGGATGACAACGGATCAGATACTAAGGTACTGTTAGATAAGTTCTTGAACATTCTTGACAAAATAAAAAGTTCAGATAAGCCCAAACTTACGTTTAACACTAATGTTATCCCCGAATTCGACCCAATGGTAAAAGAACAAACCATTCTTACTTGGTTAACGAAAGTGGAAGAATGTGCACAAATTTACGGGTGGGAAGACAGAGAAATCATCCACTATTCGTTACCCAAGCTCTCTGGTATTGCTAAAACATGGTATCAGGGCTTATCTAGCTTATTATTTACTTGGACTGAGTGGAAACAAAAGCTTATCGAATCTTTTCCCTTATGCGAGGACTACGCCGAGTTATTACATAGCATGTTAGCAAAAACTGTTAAATATGGTGAGTCACTAGAACACTACTATTATGCGAAAATTAACCTGTTAAATCGTTGTAAAATCTATGGTAAAGAGGCGGTGGACTGTTTACTGTATGGTGTTGAGGATCGTGCCGTTAAAGTCGGCGCTCAAGCTGCTCAATTTAAGCAACCTGAGCAAGTACTTAAATATTTTAGGACGGTGAAGGTAGGCAAAGTTCGTGACCCTGGTAACGAAATCAACCCGAAAAAAACAAATCAGCGTGGCACGGATAAGGCAGGTCCAAGTAATAGCGGAATTCGTTGCTTTAATTGCAATGAAGTAGGTCACCCTAGCTTTAAATGTCTAAAGCCTTTGGTGAAATGTACGACTTGCGGAAGGATTGGTCATCTGGCGGTTAACTGTTTTAAAAATAAAGCTGCGCCTAATAAAGATGATAATCAGGTATCAGAAAAAAATAATGTACCAAAACAAGTCTCTAATGTAACTATCGATGATCGTGCTATTGATAAATATATATTAGATATAAAGATTAACGATTCAGAGGTTAGGTGCCACGTAGATTTGGGGAGCCAATGCTCGCTGCTTAAATATAGTACCGCTAAGAACTTAAACCTTAATATCGATGTGAGGGAAGGTATGCCAATATTAAAAGGAATAGGAGGAAACTTAACTTGCCCCGTAGGCGTAGCTACTGTAAACGTAGAAGTTCAAGGATTGAAGGAAACCATTGAAATGTATGTAGTTGAGGATTACGTGCTGAGTTACTCTGCGCTATTAGGACACTCCTTCACAGAAAAACCGGACATCATAATGACTAAGACCCCAACTGAAATTGTATTTCAACGACTTACACGTAACAAAATACGGCTTGTAGTGGCAAATGACACTGAAATCGATGGTAACGTATTACGTCCCATAATCGTTGATGCTGATACCCAGACAAACTGCAGTATCTACGTCAATGGTTCTTTGCGAGGCACTGAAGGGAGAGAGTACTATCTCTTCCCTGGTACATACGAAATAAAAGATAACCGCGCAACGCTCTTAGTTTACAACGCGTCTCCAAACAAGGTTTGTATAAAGAAGAACACTCTTCTAACACGAGCACTGCCTAATCCGTATCCAGTGCCCTTTTTAGAATCTTGCAGCATCCTGGCTGATAAAGGATTAGATGGGGATATCAGCTGCAACCCTGAACTTACCCGAGAGCAACGTGAGGAACTACAAAAGGTATTAGTCCAATATAGCGATTGTTTCTCAAGTGGACTCAAGGATCTTGGGTTTACCAACACCACCGAGATGGTGATCGACCTCAACGATGCGGAGCCAGTCGTGTATCGTCCATACCGTATGTCGCACGCTGAAAGACAATTGGTAAGAGACATGGTTAAAGAGATGGTAGATAACGGTATAGCTAGGGAGTCATCTTCACCTTACGCCAGTCCTATAGTTTTAGTACAGAAAAAGACTGGCGAAAAACGGCTATGCGTGGACTATCGTGCACTTAACAGGAAAACAAAAAAAGAACACTACCCCCTGCCCAGAGTAGAAGATCAACTAGACTTGCTATCAGGTAACACCTTATTTACATCATTGGATCTTGCCTCAGGGTATTACCAAATACCTGTCGCCGAAGCCTCCCGAAGTAAGACTGCCTTTGTAACACCTGATGGGCAGTATGAATATAACCGCATGCCCTTCGGATTAGTTAATGCACCATCGGTGTTCCAAAGGACAATCCATAAAATATTGAAGGAGGCCCAAATCAAATATGCCATTGTCTACATGGATGACGTACTCATACCATCAAAGGACTTCGAGGAAGGGATCCAAAGACTATGTGAGGTGCTACAGCTCTTAAAAAAGGGCGGACTTACACTGAAATTAAGTAAGTGCCATTTCTTTTTAAAGGTCATAGATTTTCTAGGATTTGAGGTAAGTGCCAATGGAATCCGTCCAGGTAGCAAAAAGACTGAAGCCGTCTCCAAGTTTCCAACACCCACCAACCAGCATGAGCTGCGCCAATTTCTGGGGTTGTCTGGGTTCTTCAGGCGCTTTATAAAGGGTTATGCCACAATAACTGCACCATTAACGAACCTTCTGAAGAAGGATGTCAGCTGGAGTTGGAGTTCCGAGCAAGAACAGGCATTTACAAGTATCAAACGTGCTCTGATGGATCGTCCGGTGCTCGCCTTGTACGATCCCAAGTCCGAGACTGAGCTACACACGGACGCGTGCAAAGACGGCCTAGCAGGTATTTTATTGCAGCGCAACTGCAACGGCATCTTGCAACCAGTCTCCTACTTCAGCAGGAAAACTACAGGTGATGAGCGCAAGTTTCACTCTTACGAGCTCGAGACTCTGGCGGTAATAGCATCTCTCAATCGATTTAGAGTATATTTGGTGGGAATACCATTTAAGATTTTGACTGACTGCAACGCACTTAGGTCTACGCTGACTAAACGCGACCTGATACCTCGCATAGCTAGATGGTGGGTCCAGCTTCAGGAATACGACTGTACGATTGAGTACCGACCTGGTGCTCGCATGGCTCATGCGGATGCCCTGAGCAGAAACCCAGTGGATACTTCTTCAGGTAATGTACATGTACTAGACGTTTTAGAAATACAACAGGTTGAACAGGACTGGATTGCGACGGTGCAGATTGCGGATGATGAGGTAAAGAAAATCAAAACCATCCTTTCTGATCCTTCATCGACGGAGGTAGCAGACGTACACAAGAACTACAAACTGAAAAACGATCGTGTTTACCGCGTGGTAGGTGACGAGATAAAATGGTTGGTACCCAAAAGTGTGCGATGGCAAATTTTAAAAATGAACCACGATGACGTTGGTCATTGTGGTTTTGAAAGGACCCTGCAGCGAATCCGGGGGCATTACTGGTTCGCAAAAATGCGGCGCTTCGTTCAGAAATACGTTACCTCTTGCCTTGAGTGCGCACACCACAAAGCTCCAGGTGGTAAACGAGAAGGAGAACTTCACCCAATCGAAAAGGTGAGTGTTCCTTTTCACACAATCCACGCGGACCATTTAGGACCGTTCGTTAAAAGCAAGAAAGGCAACTGTTACCTCTTGGTTTTAGTTGACGGATTTACAAAATTCGTTAATATTACTCCGGTTACGAATACCAAATCTAGCACAACCGTGCGAGTGTTAAAAGACCATGTAAGTTATTTCGGCGTCCCCACTCGCCTGATCACAGATAAAGGTACGAGTTTCACCAGTAAGGTATTTCAGGATTTCACGACCTCCTATGGAATTAAACACATTGTGAACGCCGTCGCTACGCCTAGAGCAAACGGGCAAGTAGAAAGGTTTAACAGAACCATTTTGGATGCTCTATCGTCGGCAAGTCACGGCGGCGACGACAAGTCTTGGGACACTCACATCGCTGACATACAGGTTGGTATGAACACAGCTCGACACAAAACTACCCAAAAGAGCCCTTCTGAGCTACTATTTGGGTTTAACATAATCAGTAGGACTGAAGGCATACTCAGTACTGTAATCAACGATACTTTGAATAGGACCCCTATTGAGGAGTTGGCTGACGTCAGACGAGACGCTAGTGATAAAATAAAACAGCAACAAGTAAAAGACGCAGCCAATTTTAATAAGCATAGGAAGCCGGCAAGGCAGTACAAAGAAGGTGATTTGATACGTTTAGCAAGGCAGGTTCCACACGACGGAAAATCTCAAAAACTTTCTGTTAAGTATCAAGGACCGTATCGTATATTAAAGGTCCTTCCTAACGATAGGTTCCTAGTGGAAGATACGCCAATGACTCGCAAAAATGGGAGAAGGTATGAAGCAATTGTTTCCATTGATAAAGTTCAACCTTGGATGTCGTTTTGTAGAGAATTAGAGTCCGACAAATCTAGTAGTAGCGCTGATGACAGTGATTAGATACTTACTTGTTTAAATTGTGTTGGTTAGGCATAACGTCACTTTACTACGTATATCGCATTTGTTAGAAAATGTATTTGTATCTTAACATAATGAAAATATACATGTATATATTTGAAACTTAGTAATAATATTTAATGTGTTAATTTGAAGATTAAAGATGATTGGCAATAATTATTTAGTTGCACTATTTATAAAAGGAGTTATATTACTCTGATAAAATAAATGTAATAATACTACAATCTAAAATGAAGCGATTTAGTCATATAAACGTAGTAGAGTTATTGATAAGAATAATAATAATATATACAATTTACATAAATAAGAACAATGTATTCAGTAATTATATATAACTGATGTAATAGATTTACTGGTTTATAGTTAGTAAGTAGTTATGTTTATTATTATTTTCCTTTTTCTTGATTTCAAAGCGATGGGCCTCGCTTTAGGTAGGATGGCCGAGCTGTAAGGTTAATATAATTTTAATTATAAATATTACTAGATGGCAGGCCGTATTGTTAAAAATTATAAGGATATTGAATATAAAGTTTGTATTTATTTTCGGTACGATAGCATTAAGAATTTTGTATAACGGTTGTTCAATTAATTTCCTTTACAAATCACGTGATCAAGTCACGTGACCGATCAAGAGGGGATAGCGAGACGAGGTCCACGTAGCGAAGAGAGGACACTCGGAGAACGGCAATCACAGGAGTAACGTCTAATAGAATAAGTACGTGCGCATTTTTGTGAGAAGTTGTTGGAAATTAAATAAAAGAGTGATCAGTAATCCTACGTTTAATTTCTTATCTGACTCTAAAACAAAATACTCTATAATGGGACATTAAGCGGATGTAATGTGCGAATGTGCGTCAGAAGGGAGTCGAACCTTTGTTTACGACCTTTACTTGGAGAAAATATTAATTAATACCATGGGAAGATTCCGTTTTAGTTCCCCGCTGTTACTAAGTGCCGATCGTAAATCACGTCGGGGTCACCAATGTGGGGGGAGGCTCCAATAGAGAGATCTCTCTCCAGGCAGGTGTTATGCCTGGGGACCGAAGTCCGAGCGTCGGAACTTGTATGCGACCGCGTTGAGAAACTTCGATAGCGCGATGTAGAACATGGTCGGAGTTTATATTGTTGTTCACTAGATGGCGCTAGGAGTCGCTACAACGTCCAACTAAATTTTTCGTTCAAAAGACGTTGAAGAAAAGCGTCCTCCTAGTCCTAGTACCTACCCCTACCCACCCCTACCCCCCCTTACCGTCGCAAATAAATTCGCTTTCACCTAATAAACCCTGCATCAAAATCGAACCATCCGTTTGAGAGCTATGTTGCCACAGACAGACACACGTTGGCGTCAAAACAACAAAACGTACCTAACTACATAATAACAGTCGTCAAGCACCTTCTTAATTATCGGAAGTGATTCGTTTATAATTATAAGCTTCTTACCTACCTACCTTACGGTGGTCACGTAGGCCTAAGGATGCACTCTCATTAAAACGGAACGGAGAAGACTGTATCAACCAATCACATGAATTATATAGCTGGATATACTAGCTTTTGCCCGCGGCTTCGTCCGCGTGGTATTCGGTCATCGCGCGCTGTTCCCTCGGGAACTGTGCATTGTTCCGGAAAAAAACTAGACTATGTCACTCTCTGGCCCATAAACTATTGACTGGTAGAGATCCCTTAAAGGGACAAGTTCGCCTTTGTATTTAAGTACATATATTTCATTGTTAAAAGCCGTGGTGGCCTAGTGGTTTGACCTATCGCCTCTCAATCAGAGGGTTGTGGGTTCAAACCCCGGCTCGCACCACTGAGTTTTTCCAAATTCATGTGCGGAATTAATTACATTTTAAATTTACCACGAGCTTTGCGGTGAAGGAAAACATTGTGAGGAAACCTGCACGAACCTGCGAAGCAATTCAATGGTGCGTGTGAAGTTCCCAATCCGCACTGGGCCCGCGTGGGAACTATAGCCCAAGCCCTCTTGTTCTGAGAGGAGGCCTGTGCCTAGCAGTGGGACGTATATAGGCTGGGATGATGATGATGATGATGATTTCATTGTTTGTCATGTCAATGTCATGTGTTTGTTTACTTATTTTGTACAATAAAGAGTTTACATACATACATACTATCTCTATGCCAAAAATCACGTCGATCCATCGCTCCGTTTCGACGTGAAAGACGGACAGACATACACACACAAACACGCACACTCGCTTTTACAATAATATTAAGTATGGATATCTACCCGTAGGGATCTACCTAATCATAATAGGTAGGGCAGAAGTACCGTTTGTGGCCACTGTACCGTTTATGGCCATTTATTGTTTAAATATACGTTTGAAATAAATTTATAGTAATAATTCATTACAACCTTTATTCGTTTCAGTATAAACATTTGAAAACTCACTTAACATATTATTTTAATACTAAGTATAACTTTTTATATACCTATGACTTCAAATGTCAACGGGCCAAAATCGGGCAGAACCGGTACTTCTGTCCTACCTAATCTCTTTGAAGGAGAACAATCTATACAAGCGCGTCTGTCGGAAAATTTTAAGTAGATATTATGACATTACCGTTGCAAGAGGGTAAGTTTTACATCACAGAGAAATCACTCAATCCTAAAATAACTTCTAGGATTAATTTACAAAATAGAAAATAATGAAGGCTATCGCGTATGAATTCGCCGCTAGAGGCGCTAGTGTAGCGTGAGGTCTCCGAAATGTCAAATCTCATAGTTTTTGGGTGAGCTACGCGGGTTTTATTTATAATTAGAATAATTTTGTGAACATTTGGCAATATCTGTAATTAATTATGGCAAATATGCGTTCCGGGGCAATGAATGTCTGTGTTTTGAGACAGTTTTGTCTTTCGGAAACCTTTGTCCTCGCTTTTTTCCGAACAAAACGGGGACTATACAACACTGTGGCATGCTCGATATTTATGTGGTACGGTTTTAAGGTGTATTAAATATGATTTTAATCTAAACTTTGTTTCCACGCCCGTAATAACAGACTTTCAAAACCATACTTAAAAACCTCACGCAACAGTGCGCCATCTAGTGAGACAAAAAACGATAGCCCTCATTGCAGGCATTCTTGCTACTCTAGCGCCACGGTGGGGGGATTTGGAACTGATATTTGTTGTTGTTGTTTCTTTAAAAAAATATGGCTCTGTCCATCGGAGGACAATTTTGCCAGTGTCTAGTAGTTTTTGCCGTTGTACGGTAAAAAAATTCTAGAAAACGAAATATGAGAGGTAATGGTGGATGAACGATGACAGCGCGAATCGGAACTGATATTTACCGCGTAAAGCTAGACACTTGTCTTGATTGTTTTGACATGGTTTTGACTTTTCCCCCATAAGATCCTTATTATTACATTACATATTCCTTCCCTCTACACACACCCATACTTTGTTGATTTCATAAATTAGTTGTTCATCTTGTTTGACAGTATGATACGACTGTAAAACGACGAAATATAAAAATGTGTTGTTTGTTCTTACGGCACAGATAATAATAGTAAACACTGTAATAGCTTAGTAGCCGCGTCACAGCGCTCAAACAAGCGGACCTGAGCATAACTAAAGTGATTCCGCTACTCGCCGCTAGATGTCTCTGCATCCGTCAAAACTGAAAGGAAACTATAGAGAGGGGATAATTGTAAACAGTACCTAGTAATTAAGAGATTTTTATTTATAAATAAAATACGAAAATGCAAGAATTATAAAAGTTTTGTTAATTACATTCTGACAGGAGCCCTTATTGTTCGAACTAAACTAATAATCATTGCATTACTGAAGAGAAGTAGATATACCATCGTAGGATTCCCCGTACAAATACAAAAATTAAGCAAAAAAAAACCTAACCAACAAAAATTTGGAAAACCCCCCGACTTTGTCACTTCAAAGTACAATCTCAAAAACTGCTGAACCGATTTTGATGAAACATGTCAAGAACCATCGGTAGAAAACCTGATTTCAAATAAAAAACCGCATTCAAATCGGTCCACCCGCTTAAGAGCTACGGTGCACAGACAGACAGACAGACACACAGATATACAGACACAAAGACACACATAGCGGTCAAGCTTATAACACCCCTTTTTTGCGTCGGGGGTTAAAAATATGTAAAATTATCTCAAAAGGTAACAAAAGTGGGTCCTCGAGTGGCGACCATGAACCAGAAAAGGAAGCGTTTGCAGGCCTCCCACTAGGTGGTCTGCCAGTGGCTTAGCGTAGTTGAGGCGGGGGGCGGTCCGCCCCGGGCAGCACATGTAGGGGGCGGCAAAATACCTACCATAAAATGTTAACGGCCCAATCCACACTGGGCCCGGGTAAGAACTACGGCCCAAGTGTTCTCAATCTGAGAGGAGGACTGCGCCCAGCAGTGGGAAGTGTATGGGCTGGGATGATGATGATAATTTCGGACCGATTAGAATGATAGTACCCTAAATAAGAGGGCAGCAAAATTTTGAAATAAAAGGAAACTGGATAAGTATTATTCAGCGTATTTGCGGTATTTTTAACCGACTTCAAAAAAGGAGGTTATCAATTCAGTTTATTTTATGTTTGTTACCTCAGAACTTCGTCATTTATGAACCGATTTGAAAAATTTTTTTTTCGTTCGTCTAGGAATGCTTTCAATTAGGTCCCATAAGCACCAAATCAGGATCCGATGATTGGATCCTAAGGAAATCGACGGAACTCTTCAAATATTGTAGGGACACCTATGGTAATTTTGATATGTTAAGTAGTAACTTTTTTTTTATTCGACTTGATTTTCAAACGAGCAAGTGGGTCTCCTGTTGGTAAGAGATCACCGCCGCCCATAAACATCTGCAATGCCATGGGTAATGCAGATGCGTTGCCAACCTATAGGCCTAAGATGGGATACCTCACGTGCCAGTAATTTCACCGGCTGTCTTACTCTGCAAGCACTGCTGCTTCACGGCAGGATTAGCGAGCAAGATGGTGGTAGCAATCCGGGTGGACCTTGCACAAGGTCCTACCACCTTCAAACTTGTGCATTTGCTCTTGAAATACATCATTTGATGAAGTGGAACTGATGATGAAGACCACAGTTGACCATTGGAGTTACTACTCAATAACAAGTATTTCACGGGTTGAATTTCAATTACTTTACACAGGTGCTAAGCAATTTAAGCTCATCGTAATGCATAGGTGACATGGAACGGGTGATGAAGCACCAGGAATCCTCAATAATGAACGTCTCTGCATCGGAAAAAGCAATTTTTCTTAAAAGGGGACGAGCAGTTGACATTAAACTATTGTATCTTAGATGTTTTTACACTAAAAAGAGTAAAAAAAAATATAACAAAAATTTACCCGACGACAAAAAAACCATGAAAATATTTTTCTACCAGTCTGAATTCGGTGCCTCAGCACGAGCCAGCAGGAGTGATTGAAGCCCAATATACGCGTATAGTATGTAGGTGAGGTAGGTCCACTCCTGCTGGCTCGTGCTGAGGCACCGACTTCAGACTGGTAGAAAATTATTTTCATGGTTTTTTGTAGTCGGTTCAATTTTTTGTTATAATTTTTTTTTTCTATCACTATTCCTATGCAGATTTTCAACTACCAAAGTAACCAGACATCCGCAAGTTAACTAAACATACCTTTCTAGAGGTCAGTTGAAAATGGTGGTTGAACAAACACTCCATTTTACGTATGTCTTCGTTGCACAACATATATAAGGCTATGCGACCTTACCTCGTCGCAGTTGAAAGCCTCGAGCCTGCGGGTCGGCTGTCTTAGTCGAAATTTAAAAAATCAGTGTCAAACTTTTTTTTTTCAAAATGCGTGTGTTATTAGTCGTGGCAGTTTGCTGTTTGGCCAGTACGAAGGCGCAGACTCTACGTGAGTTTATTAAAAATATATATTTAACGTTATAATTATTACTTATAATTAGTTATAATTACATTTTTAACCAGGATAAGTGACACAGTTTATGAAGATGTGTGCGTGGTAAAATTTCTTGGTGTTTCGATTTTGAAAACCGTTAGGATTTAAGAACAATAATTATACAAAATGAATTGTAATGGTAACACAGTGACAAATTTGTTATCATTATAATTTTTATAAGAACTGTCCTTTTAATAAATATCATCTGGGACTTGATCATGACTACTTGTAACCATGTGTTTGTAACCAAGTAGCTCCACGACCACGCTACAGTGTGGTCGAAACGTCGAGGTAAAGGAGAGTCTTTTAGACCAAAGGCTGATCATAAATGAAAATAACTCTATCGTGTTCCTTGCGTTTCTTTCTATAAGGGAGAAAAAGAAAACTTATTTACATTGACGATTATTTATCTCTATGCCAAAATCACGTCGATCCATCGCTCCGTTTCCACGTGAAAGACGGACAAACATACAATAGTACATTGTGTCTTAAGGGCGGTAAATAAGGAATTACGAACGAGAGTCTATTAAGAAAATTAGTACGCGCATTGACTTATTTACCGACCACGGGTTTCATGACAAGCACATTAAGGTCGAGGGTTTTATTTGGGGGGTTGCAACCAAGGTAGCCTGCATGTTACGACACTGTTTACGAGCAAGTGTGATGAAAACATACAATACAACACACACTTTCGCATTTATAATATTAGTATGGATTGTTTAGAGTTGGTTTATACCATTGTCCCGTTACGGTTCCAGAATCATCTTATATATGTATCTAGATATAACTATAAGGTCATTGGTAAGCTGTGAGGGCTACTAATGAACGTTTAGCCCTACCCCAACACAACATGATTACAGTTTGCTGTATCCTTGTACTATGCAGTTGCTTAATCGGCGTTCCATTACCATGTCAAAGTAAGGCAAACCACTTTGAAACACTACAATTAAGAATTTATGTATCAAACAAGTTTACAAAATAAAAAGTATTAAATCAGTGGTTACTTTTTTTTTCGTTTTTTTTTATCACAAATGAAAGTAATGATTTCTTTCTTTAGTAGATACTCTTTTATCATTTGAAGGTTCAGAGTCACTTGAAATTTCCACAGTCCATGTGTTACGATGGCAGCAAATAACAAATACATAATACTAGTGTAGCGACATATCCAGAGGCGTAGCTAGGTAACCAAAGGTCCAGGCAAAAAATAAACTAGGACCAACTAAAAGCGTTTGTTCCATATTCCGAATATTCCGAATGTGGGAGAAATTTTCACTAGTCCAATTTATAGAAAGAAAGAAAGAAAGAAAATGCGTTTATTGCCAACAATTAGGTAGGTATATAATGCATATTACACAAGAAGGGTACCTACTCTAAAAATTAAGTTAACTTACTAACTATATGCGGGTTCTATAAAAGTTCGTGAGACCTGCTTTCTAATGTAGGGGTTAATGAACTTTTATAAAAATCCCGCCTTAACCTAAAAGTATCCCCGCATGCTACTCGACCCATTAAATTTCGGCAAATGGTTCGGGCATCAGCATAATGCTGACAGTGTCAGGTCTTCAGACTGACACTTCAGCGCTGTTTTTCAGCCCGAACCTGTTATAGTTTGTAAGTCAGAGTCCTAGGGGCCCCCTGAGTTTGGGGGTCTAGCCCTCCGGTAGCTACGCCACTGGACCTACCCCAACTTTGCTCGGGTGTTGAAAAAACAAAGCAAACCTATAAACAAAGCCACTTCACATGTAGTATAATATACTCAGCAGCACAAAATTTGTCCCACTCTACATACAAAATTACCTATTTCTGCATACATTTGAGGGCCAGATTTTTTTTCCGCTCAGTATATAATACAATACAATCATCATCATCATCAGCCTACAGCAGTCCACTGCTGGACATAGTCCTCTTGCATGGCGCGCCACAATACTGTCTTCAGCCCCTCGCATCCATCCGCTGCCAGCGACCCTCTTAAGGTCGTCCGTCCACCGTGCCTCAGGACGCCCTACACCTATTGCCTCCATCCTATCTCAAAATTCATTCACACGGTACTTACGCCATGTCAATAAAAGTATACAATAAATTACCTACCCAAATAAAATCAGAAACAAAAGATAAAAAAATTATACAACTAGGTACTAAAAGATTTTTTAACTCAGAACTGTTACTACAGTATAAATGAATATTTAGAAGAATAAAGAAAAAATAGTTTACCTGTTATTATTATATGTAGATAACTTACATAAAGTTAATTTATAAAGTGTTTAAACCTCTTGTTAAAGATTACATGTGGTTAAATTAGCATTAATATATTATGTATAAGTTAATGAATGTAATTAATTTTAAAATTGCCACGCCCCAATAGGGCATCATTTTTTATATTTTTATGTAAAAGGTGTTGCAATAAATAAATACTGAATACTGAGTTAAAGTCCTTGACCGTACAAAGATAAAATGAGGGTAGACTAGACAGTAGCTCGCTCAAAAGGGATCTCTTCCAGGCATAGCAACCATGTATAAATACCTAATAAAGTAATACAAATACGTAAAAGTGGCAAAAAGAAATAGAGGACCATCAAAAACAATAATACTATGTTGAAAATACAAACTGAAATATAGATGCTCAGAAAAACCAGAAAAATAAGACCAGCACTAAAAAGTACCGAACCCAGGTCCTCGGCATTCCGTGCCGTGTGCTAATACCCCACACACACGCACACGGCACGGAATGCCGAGGACCTGGGTTCGATTCCCAGTGCTGGTCTTATTTTTCTGGTTTTTCTGTGCATCTATATTTCAGTTTGTATTTTTAATTTAGGTTTTACGGGATGACCGTAAAAGCAAAAATTTTGAATTGAAATAAAAAATACAAAAAGATTCCAAAAAAACAACCTTAATAATACTATGAATGACACATGTATACGTACGTACTACAGAGGGAGAGCCGGCGGCAAGCGACTTGCTGTATACTAAATACCTAAAAGATGCAAAAAACGTCTATTTTTCAGCGTAACGATGCATCTTTTTGATGACAATATAGCACTGTTAGTAACTAGAGGTGAGACGTACTAGGCAAAACGCGGACTGAGTCTTGCGAGTACGCGTCCACAAAAAGACTAGATCCAAAGACTAGGTCCACGAGTATCTACGAGTACCTACTTAACTCAATTGACTCAATGCGTAAACAAAATGATCCCCGTAAATGCACTCCCGTAATTGCGTATACGCGTACTAGTTTTAGTAGTTTTACGAATATCGAACTACCGAATTCCACGTCACACTTCATATTTTTTTAATTTTAACTTATATTAAATACCGACTAAAAACTTCCCTTCATACTTTATACAGGCTTAGGATTGTTAGCAATTTTTATAATTTTTTCAATTAAAAAGTGTACAAAAATGCTATCAGTTTTCAAGTTGGCGGAACGTTGTCAGCCGCCGTACTCCTAAATACTTGTGGTTTGGTAGCACATATATTAAAACTACATTTAACACCTATTCAATAAATACACTATTATTTTGAGTTAGGCAAATTGTATTTCTGTGATACTTTGACTATTGATTAAGTACAAGTTAGTTTCGGAAAGTGTTTTCAGCTTGCGAGCCGGCGAGCGAGAGACGTCAAGTCCAAAGCATCATGGCGGCCGCCCGCGCGTAGTGCGGTGCGGCTTCCGGCTAGGGATGAGCCGTGCCAACATTAGAGCTCGCCTACAATCGCCACATACTCGTACGCTAAAAGAACCGCGGGCGGGAACGCGTACTCACGCGTCCAAGCCCAAACCTATTCCAAAAACCTATTCCAGTAAATACGTCTCACCTCTATTAGTAACTTACTGTTCACTCAGTTCTTGCAGTGTTTTGTTGTTAAACAGCAACAACTGGAAACGGACGTGGCGTAATGAGCGACAGTAACGATGCGCAGGCGCAGCACAGCATCCTTAATTCCAGCGAAGGACGCGCGGCACCGTTACGGGTACTACTTTGCAATGAACATACAAACACACATACATACGCTTATTAGGTCAGAGCAGAGGTCAATCGCTGGTCAGTTTTAAACAAAAAACCGGCCAAGTGCGAGTCGGACTCGCGCACGAAGGGTTCCGTACCATTATCTATACAACATTAGACATTACAAAAAAACACGTTTGCTGTATGGAAGCCCCCTTAAATATTTATTTTATTTTAATTAAATTTTATTTTTAAGTGAATATATGACTAAATTTTCAATGAATATTTCAAGCGTCTACCTGTTGCCGTTATTAATATCGAGCAAAAACGGCAAAAAAAACACGTTTTTTGTATGGGAGCCCCCCCTTAAATATTTATTTTATTCTGTTTGTTAAACCGTTTTTATTAAATATGTCTAAGAACCATCGCTAAAAAACTTGCTTTCAAATAAAAAAACCTCATTTAAATTGGTCCACCAGAATCGAGCTACGGTGCCACTACAGACACACATAGCGGTCAAAACTTATAAGACCCCTCTTTTTGCGTCGGGGGTTAAAAACGCTTTACATTGCTTTCGAATAAACTTAATTGCAAAGTAATAGAAAAAAACCGGCCAAGAGCGTGTCGGACACGCCCGAAATAGGGTTCCGTAGCCATTACGAAAAAATTAAGTAATATTTTTCTAAGGATTTCGTATTTTATACGGAATCTTCCAAGTTTAGGTATATTTTATACCTTAGGCTGCTATTTACTCATAAACTACTAATAATTCTCAAGAAAACTTAACCGTTATAGTTTTCCTTGAAAGTTTGATATACTTACTACCATCCTGAATTTTTTCAAATTTTTCCACCCACCGGTTTACATTTTAGAGGGGGAGAAACTCGATTTTAATGAAAATTTGCACTTTAAAGTTGAATATTTCGCAAAAAAATCACTAAATCGAAAAATCGTTTTACCAACCCCCTAATGATTTTAAAAGACCTATCCAACGATACCCCACACTATAGGGTTGGATGAAAAAAAAAAACACCCCCACTTTACGTCTATGGGAGGTACCCTAAAAAAATATTTTTTTAATTTTTAATTGTACCATTTTATCGGCATAGTTTACTTATATATCCGTGCAAAATTACAGCTTTCTAGCATTGATAGTCCCTGAACAAAGCCGCGGACAGACAGACAGACAGACATGGCGAAACTATAAGGGTTCCGTTTTTGCCATTTTGGCTCCGGAACCCTAAAAAAGTCGCTGTTTTAATGTCGTTCAGTTTGGCGAGTGCGATATATACGTTTTAATTATTTGCTCCTATTAAAGAACCCACTGTAGGTATATAGCATAGCATCGTAGTCAAATTACATACGGAGAATCTGTGTCTGATGTTTGCAGACGGCATTCATTGAAACGCGTGCGATGTGGAGAATTAACAATAAGCAACGTGTTACACGAACATTAGTTGCATTAGCGCATAT
The DNA here is from genome assembly GCF_025370935.1 of Choristoneura fumiferana. Classification (NCBI taxonomy): domain Eukaryota; kingdom Metazoa; phylum Arthropoda; class Insecta; order Lepidoptera; family Tortricidae; genus Choristoneura; species Choristoneura fumiferana. The sequence goes on along the minus strand of NC_133487.1, from coordinate 19,807,955 downwards.
TTAACGGTCCGGAAAGCATGGCAAAACCGAGACGCTTGAGCAAAACAACCACCTACGATAGCCTTGTAACTTACGTGTAAACTTTCGCTATTTTCTTGTAATTTCTCGTACATTCGGGGCTTTTGTATTGCTAAAATCTTGTCTTTAAACGAGCATTGTTTATCTATTTATTCGAGGATCTCGGTAACGGCTCTACTGATTTCGACGAAATTTATATTCATATGTTCTCGTAAGCGGGGGTGTTTCCAATTCAATTAAATTTTCCTGAAACGTAGGAGTTTCCTAGTTCAGGTATATGAATTAGTTTCCCTTAGTATATAGAGCCTATAAGTTTGTTATACTTTTTTGTTAATTTTGTAAGAGAAATAAAGATTATTATTATTATTAATTTATTTAATTCAGATAAAAATATATATTGGGTTAGTAACTATGTCCTATGAGCTAGTGTTAGAGTGTGATACATTCAAAGTAAAGAACCGAGTTTCCGAGTTATGTTTTTTCGTGAAAACTTTAAGCGCAACAAGTTCAGTAATTTCAATAGTTCTGTGATCAGATATACTCGTAGACTATTAATCTGGAGGTATCAGGTTATTTCCTCCACACAATTTTTATATTTGTGCTTGCCTTATGTTTTTTTTTTTTTTTTTTTTTTTTATATTTTTGGGTCCATATCGGCTCGCATACTTATTGGAAGTCCGAATGAAGGTTATGTTTGTCAGAACGATCGTTTGTCATAATCATAACACTTTCTTTTCTGAATCCAATTATCCAATTATTATTGTTGTTGTTGTTGATGTTTTGTATAAGGCCGCCTATTGCTTACCTCAGAAAGTCTCTGTGTATATACCTGTATTTTCTTTACTGCTTGCTATGTGTTGGTGTGCAATAAAGAGTTATTGTATTGTATTGTATTGTTCTGAATTATTATAAGACAATCCTAACCTAACCTACAGTTTTCTATAGGATATGGCCATTTTAAAATTTCAGAAAACTGTAAGGTTTCAGTGGTTTTTTTTTATGACTAACGATGACTCAGACAATGTTACGGTTAGACTAGCGGAGAGTAGGCGAACTTTGGCGCTCCCTATTCCTAGAATTACTTACCTCACGTTTCGTGCCTGTTGCGGCTGTAGTCTCGAATAAACCACAGGCTACCTATGGTCACCGCAACATGGGCAAAACGTCGAGATGGTCGGGACTCGGGACTACATCTTGAATCAAACTTCCTTTTAATTTTCGTTAAAATGCTTCGAACGAAAATTAAATCATCTTCTATCGCACTGTATATATATAAGTGAGAGAAAGAAAGAGCAATCATACATAAAATAGCATGATATTTTCGTAGTATTACCAGCTTTAGCTGTTTTAGTACGCTCTTAGCCCATCCTTTTATCTAAAATCGGACAGTTTATTTTACCTGTTTATTTTCCTTGTGCCGCTGTCACCTCGGCGTCCAAAGCTGGCCAAGGCAGCGCGGGCGCAGCATCCATCTGTCATTTTAATGACTACCACGACACCATCAGCATAACTTATGTGATGTGCATATTTATGTGACAACGACCTATTATGAATGTAAATACAGTTTACCGTTGAAATATTCTGTAATTAGAGAGCGAACTACGACATATAAGTCCCTTATCACTCTTGCGAATAGCAAGCGTATTTTTAACCGACGAAAAAAAAACGGAGGAGGATTTTAAGTCAACGCGTATACTTATATATTTTTTTATGTATGACCTCGCATAAGCTTTTACGGAATAATTCTCCTTTTATTGGATAGGATACCCCGAGGGTAGTCCCATTTAAATTAGGAAAAAATCCTACCCTACAGGATCAGTATTTCGTCTCGGTAGCTGCCTACTCTACTAAGTAACTGTCACTCTTTATTATATGTATTTGATTGGATACTCATAATGTCACATGAAATTTAAAGTAGGGAAAGGATTAGGAAAGACTTAAAGATGGACTAAGTAGAGTTGAACAAAAATGCATTTTACTTTTTGCGTTATTTTAATAAACCACAAAATGTATTATGTTTTAAACCTTTTCTTTGGCTCCATCACTACGTATATTTGTTACCTACAAATTAGCTACGGAGAAGTATTTGCGCCTCTTCTGGGATGTGCCACCACCACCATCCCAGCCTATATACGTCCCACTGCTGGGCACAGGCCTCCTCTCAGAACAAGAGGGCTTGGGCCATAGTTCCCACGCGGGCCCAGTGCGTATTGGGAACTTCACACGAACCATTGAATTGCTTCGCAGGTTTGTGGAGGTTTCCTCACGATGTTTTCCTTCACCGCAAAGCTCGAAAAAAGAAGGCTCTGGGATGTGCGAAAAGCTTTATTGTTCAATTTAAGAGTATAAAAAATTCGCATTCTGATAAATAACTTCAATACTTAGATACTTTTTTACTATATTATATTAGATGAATTTAAACCCGTACACCCGTACAACAATACTGTATATCGTTGTGACCTCAGATCATCTGAGGTTGTGACACATTGAGGTACGTAATAAATGCGCGTGAGTCCGTACGTAACCGCGCAGCACTCGCGACTGCAGGGCTAATACGAAACTTTTTTTTTTTTCTATTTTTTTTTGAGGCTTAAGTGCACCAGTGTGACTATGCCAGCCTCATTGAAAGACTCGATGTCCACATTCATCAAACACTCCTATTGCGATATCCAGATTATCTGGCTGCAAAGGAGTGCTTGATGAACCGATAAATTCGTACTGCATCTTCCGATACCGGACAACTCAAAATAACATTCACTGCACCATTGAACAGGTCCAAATCACTCAACCACCTCTCGCGGATATCCTTCGTCAATACACACTCCACCAAAAAATGTATTAAGTCCTCAATCTTATTACAATCCGTGCACATGGGGGATTGAACTACTTTCATCATATTTAAAAATTTATTCAATGGAACATGTCCTGACCGCACTCGAAACGCCTACTACTACGAAACTTGAAACTCGAAGTTCGTGTCGTGCGGTCCCTCTGACACTTATACCATTTAATAAGAGAGCGAGAGGGACCGCACGACACGAACTTCGAGTCCGAGTTTCGTAGTAGCCCTGCTGATGGTTGCCGAGGTATGCTGAGAGGTCGTTTGTATGAAGACGGTGTACTGCTCCTTTTTTGTACTGTCCTCACCTACATCCTGCTGGCGAGTGCTGAGGCACCGACTTTAAACTAAGAAGTACCTAGGTTAGGTTAGGTTAAATAAAAAAAAAGGTTTATTATTTTTTGCTTTTCAGTTTTTTCAGCGGTTTCATTTTTTTGTATGAAGGCGATCACGCAACGAGTTCGCCGCGACTGATATTTGTATAGAAAACACCCAAGTGTGATAAGGCCCTTAATCTTCAAATTTCAAATATTTATTTGCATAAACAAGGGTATAAATTGGTCTTACATAATGTCATAGGTTGCATTCCTTGTTTTGCCATAGTACCTATGGCGTACAAATATTTATAAAATCACATTATCAATTCTAACAGATCACATGCTTACATTTTATTATTCACAATAAGTTTATGTCAAAATATTATTAAATGTCAAATGTATATAAATAAAAATAATTATACGAAAATAGTAAAAGTTATTTTAAAGCAGGTTTGACAATAAAAAAATATTATAAATATCTAGTAAATAACATGATGTCATAATCTAGTACTTACTTGTCATGAACTCGTCTGTAGAGTAGTAGCTGTTTTCAACCAGATGCTTAAACAACTTTTTCCTAAACAAATTGAAAGGCAGAATCTTAAAATCATCGGTTAACACGTTGAATATCTGTACTGCCATTCCGTGAACATTATTTTTTGTAACAATTTGTGTCTATATGCTCCTCGCTTTGACTTGGCAGTTATAGTTTTGAAATAAGATGAATGTTTTCTAACAAAAACACTCTTGCTTTCTATCTGCCACAAATTCTGCACCACAGAATCATTTAATACCGGTCTAAGCGCAATGACATGAATGGGTTGACCGCTGCGCCGGCGCCGGTCAATGTCGCGTTGCGCAACTCCCGAGCATGCTTATGCTCTCAAATACTTGAATAACGTTACGTATTCTCTGACCGTGGGTATCGGTATAAATAAGTAAGTACATCATAAGTAAAGAAAGGTGGTAGGACCTTGTGCAAGGTCCGCCCGGATTGCTACCACCACCTTGCTCGCTAATCCTGCCGTGAAGCAGCAGAAGCGTGTTTCGGCGTGGAGAGTAAGACAGCCGGTGAAATTACTGGCACGTGAGGTATCCCATCTTAGGCCTCTAGGTTGGCAACGCGTCTGCAATACCCCTGGTGCTGCAGATGTTTATGGGCGGTGGTGATCTCTTACCATCAGGAGACCCACTTGCTCGTTTTCCATCCAGTCGAATAAAAAAAAGTAATATCTTTTCGCTTCTCATGCTCGTAAAATGAACCTACAGCCAAAAATTACGACCTAAAATTGCTTAGAATTAAACGTTTCGTGTGCTCTGCCTACCCCATTTGGGAATACAGGCGTGATGTTTGTGTGTGTGTGTGTGTGTGTGTGTGTGCAGGCGACATAAAATGATTTTTTATGCTCTATTGTATAAAATAAAATCTTCGTCTTAGACGAAGGCACTCTGGTATAATTATATAAGTATTTTTACTAAATCATATATTTTAGGTATTAATAAACCAACAAAACCAAAAACAAAATATATAACACTTATGCATGAAAAATAAAAGGTACCCAATAAGTAAACAAATTGTTTCCACTGCTGCTCTATTTAATTTCCTCCCAAAAAAACGAAACCTTTCCAAACTCAGGGGGGCCCCTCAGACACTGACTTACAAACTATAAATTTTAATGACGAATCTAGAGTACGTCAAATGGGGAACACGACAAACAACGAACAAACTATTTTAAATTGATAGTTTAGTTTGGGGCCTAGTATATATTTTGCCCCAGGGTCTTTGGTTACTTAGCTACGCCTCTGAACGCTTCGATTTTTTTTGTGCTCTCTCCTGTAACGAACATTCGCTACGAGTGCTCATTACAAGTGAATGCTCAAGTTTATCAGCATATTTAAAAGAGATTTCTTAATACGCATAACCTTTACGCCACCACTCGATCCTTCAGTGATGAAAACGTTTTGTAACTTCAAGTCACTGTGTAATCTCGTACAGCAAGGAGTATTAAGTATAACTCAAAAGTTACTTTCACAGCAGCAAACAATGTGGTATTCATCACACTTGCTCGTTAGCAGTGTCGCAACATGCAGGCTAGCTTGGTTGCAACCCCCCCTCCCCCCTAAATAAAACCCAAACACCTTTTTATGCCTATAACGCATAAACGTAATGAATGATAATTTGTGTACAACCTACTAATTATGATGCAAACCCCCTCTTGCGTAAGAACTGGATAGAATTTCAATCGCGCCCTTCAATCCGCCGCCTACCATACATGATTTGATTATTGAATTAGGCTAGGCGTTACTTTGCGGAGGTCTCTAGCAATGAACTGAAAAAATTACTCTGCTAACCCGCGACCTTATTATGATAGCCACGTTTATGCAAGAGATGTTTGTTCATGCAGTTCCTTCACCTCCACACTCTAAGAACACACACAAATCACACAAACCCATCTACCACCCCCAACACACACACTGATGCGATTCATGGTCGCCACTCGAGGATTTTGCTTCTCCAAATTACCTCTACTAACAACTCTCGAAGATCTTCGTTTAGAAACTGGAGCAAGTAAATTTAGCATGTGTTCCTATCCAGATTGTATCTGTCAGTCACCGTACCACGTCTCAACCTCTTTTTCTTACAGCCTCCTTCATCCACCCATGCTCTGCGTCAGACCCTGAACTGAACAAGTGCATCCAGAAGGCCGTGGCGGAAGCCGGGCCGTCGTTCGCAGACGGCATCCCAGCGCTGGGCATAGCGACCCTGGACCCCGTGCAGCTGGGCACCGTTCTTGTCAACAATCCCTCGCTGAAGATCACGTTTACTGACACTGTCGTGACCGGCCTCAGAGGGTTCAAGGTCAACTCCTTCAAGTAAGTTGAAAACGTTTTTTTTCTAGGCAAAATCTTTTTTAATGAGTATGTACCTACATACATTTTACTAGTTGTGCGCACCTAGATCGAAGTAGTTCGATCAACTCAAAATAATACACCATTTCGATTTACACCTTCCGGCTTCCAGAAATTCAATGAAGTCTACTCTACATTCATGTTGGCATGTGCTGTTTTGTTTTGAGTTGATACATTTACTAACTTGGTGTGTGAATTTGTTCAGTACACCAAATCTGATCAATCTCACCATTATATTTAAGCTCGTGGGTCGAAACTACTGTAATTATTTAACATAGTAACCTACCTACTAAGTGTATACTTAATGTTTTGTACCATGCACTAACCATACCTACATATACTTTTGTTTAAAAAAAATATTTTTTTTTATTTTGATTATCAGATGTTTATTCAAAGTGTACCGCGCTTAGAGCAACGCGGCCTTCCTACCGGAACCTTCCTTCCGTAGGAAGCCCGTGTTGCTCTAAGGTACCGCGTCAACGGTAAGACTACACTTCGAGTCAAATTTTCGATGAAAAATCTTTATACCTCAGTCAGTCAAACTAATTCATTGATCAAAAGTCAAACTGAATAAAATAACGCGTGATTAAATCAATTCTGAATGTTGCAGGATGAGCCCAGAGGCGGGAAAGGCGACGTTTGACTTCACAGCCAACGTAACGCTAAAAGCACAGTATGACATGAATGGACAGGTTCTCATTCTGCCAATCCGCGGGAACGGCCAGGCCAAGATCAAAATCAGTAAGTCTTCATCCTTTAACTCCTTGATGTTAGATGATAAACATCCAACCAACGACGAAGAAGTCACTCGACTTCTTGCCATTAGTATTCAGGAATGACTGTTTTAATCACTAGAGCCAGAAAAGTAGGCATGAAATTTATTGTGGTGATAATTTTAAAGTGGCCAGGTTTAACAGTTAGTTTTCTGGTAACAAGCGAGATGATGTGTGGCCGCGATCTAGCAAGCGTTAAGGTGCCCTCCACAGTGGAGTAAAGATTTACAAACTAGCAGAAGCTGGATGTGAAAAGGTATAAAGGTGGCAGGGTATAATGGCACATTTTACTGGTAGGCTGATACAAGCCGATTACGATGAAAGGAGAAGGGGCTTAAAATAAATAAATGAATAAATATCATGGGACAACTGAAACTGATTGACCTAGTCCCAAACTAAGCAAAGCTTGTACCTACTATGGGTACAAGGCAACGGATAAACATACTTAAATATATATAAACGAAATGCATATTATACGTCCAAGATCCGAGAGCAAACATTCAAAGGTTATCAAACTAGGTGAGACATAATTAACGAATACCAACTTGTCTACGAAGGCGTTGTTGTTTTTAGGGTCGAAAATTCAAAACTCGTTGATCTGACCAGATTGGGAAGATTAGAAGATCTGACGCCTGAAAATACCCAAAAGCAAAATCCAAGGTCTGTTCTAGAAAATGTAGAATCAACATAGCAAACAGATCAACACGTGACGCATGTGATACTCGTGGATATCCATGAAGTTTCCAAAACATTCGAGCGCATTCATAGAACCGGCTAGCGACCTTTCTAGCGCGTTGGGCAACCCGCCGGCATTGACCTGAAGGAGTAAATATAAAGAAAGGCCGCGCGACATCGGAGATCACGACTTGAGATTTATTAGCGACATGCCGGTGTCATTAGAGGAGCACGATGGCGACTTGATTGTTGCACGGTTAAAAATGATCTGGATTTATGGGGTTCCGTTTTTAATTTAATAGTGGTTTTTAATTTTATATCTGTATACTCGTACATTGGTAAATAGCGATCTTGCCAGTCACAGTGGAAAGTTTCTTCGATAAGGCTAACAAGATTTCAACCGACATGTCAAAAGTTTATCCGATATGAACTTTGATGAACCATACTACTAGATTCAAGGTCCCATACAAAATCAAAGCGAAAAAGTGGCCGTACTTATAGCGATATCTGATTTACGATATGAACGTTTCGTTTGCATTAACTAAACAATTCTTAGTAGGTATTCAAAATCTTCACCTTAAGAGAGGCCTGCCAATCCTGCCATCGCTTTATTCAATGGTTCGTGGCCGCCACTTGTGCTTTTCTCCTCCAATGGTTATTATATCTTCGAGCGATTTTGCCCGCCCGTTGACTTCAGTTTTTCGGCGAATTTCCGTTTTCCGAATTCTATTAAAAATTCTAAGCATAGTTCTCCCCATAGCTCGTACAGACATATATTATACATGCCTAATTTCATCAGGCATTACTTTTTTATTGGTGCTACAGTTTGCAGGTGGTAGGACCTTGTGCAAGTTCCACCCGGATTGCTACCACCATCTTGCTCGCTAATCCTGCCGTGAAGCAGCAGTGCTTGCACTGTTGTGTTCGGCGTGGAGAGTAAGACACCCGGTGAAATTACTGGCACTTGAGGTATCCCATCTTAGGCCTCTATCCCACCCGGCTATCTACCCATGAAAATTAAACTTTTCGAACAGGAGAGATGAAAAACATAAAGCTTGCCATATTCCTTCCACCTAACCCTCACCCTGTCTCCAGCAAACCTGAACATCCTCATCAAGTACGACTACGAGACGCGCGAGGGCCACTGGCTGGTGACTGGCTACAAGGACAGCTACAAGATGGATCGCGCTCAGTTCAAGTTCACTAACCTCTTCGGGGGCAATAAGCAGCTAGGTGAGTACCATGCATCGTCCAAAGTCGGCCCTAATGTTAAAACTATTAAGGATCAATGTCCTTTAGGTATACCACAAACTATCAACTACCTGAATTCATTAGGTACCCAAATACCCAATATATTAGAATCTTTTCACGTACATAACCTTACCAACAAAAAGTTGGAAACCCCCGACTTTTCCACTTCAAAGTTCAATATCTCAAAAACGGTTAAACCGATTTGATGAAACATGTCTAAGAACCACCGCTACAAAACCTGCTTTCAAATAAAAAAACGCATTCAAATCGGTCCACCCGTTTAAGAGCTACGGTGCCACAGACAGACACACAGCGGTCAAACTTATAACACCCCTCTTTTTGCGTCGGGGGTTAAATATACCATGGTGGCATCACATTGCCTAACCAACCATGAAAATCGTTATGACACTCACTGTGAAAACATTCTACATTGGGTCAGGTATCAAATGATTTAAATGTATAAGACGTACTTAACTATGTGGAAACAAAAACTTGCTAACTAGCCTCGATATATTACTGATCCATCCTAAGTAAACTCTTAAATAACAATGACTAGGTCAGAAAAGACCTGAAAGACCTTCCGGATCTTGCGGGGTCAAAGGCTGGCAAGAGCTGACCCAAGATCGTAAATCACGTAGTCTGGTGTTGGAGGCTAAGACCCACTTCGGGTCACTGCGCCCGGATAAGTAGGTCAGAAATTATCCTTCAACCCTTATCGGCGAACTCCCTACAACTTCATTACACATTACTGACTCAACAACCACACCACCTTCCAGCGGAGACGACAAACAGGTTCACGAACGAGAACTGGAGCATCATCATGCAGGAGATCGCCCCGCCCGCCATCACTGAGATCATCAGGAAGTGCATCGATGAAGTAAAGAAGCTGTTCGCCACTATCCCCGCAGAACAACTCCTGAGGCCGTGAATGGTTGGAACTGCTGCTGAAATTTCAACCGCTTTTATCATAGCTTAAGATGATGCTTTCAACTCATTCTTGATCTAACCACTGTTAACTTGGACTAACTAACCTTTTATGCCCAAAACTGCTATGGTGTAATATGTAATACATTTTTCGTGACCTTACAAAATTTAGACTCAGCGCTGGCTCTATAATTTGTGGTCCTCTTGTCATAATCAGTGTTTCTACCTATTATAAGCTTATGACACTGCACTAATTTTGCCTTATCTACCTACCCTAAACTATTAACTTCATGATATATTATGTTCTAGTTTATATCGGGTGTCGCCTGTAATACGAGCAAAAAATTAAAACGTAGATCGTCCTCGTCAAACTAAACAACATTAGTTCAGCGACTTTTAAAAATAATGGAGTCTTTGAATTTTCCTTTTTTCATACAAATTAAGTAGTACTATCAATGTTCGCCATCCTAGAACACAACTGACGTCGCCTGTCACGCTACAAACATCAAGCATTTTGCTTTACATGCTTCTTCGAACAAACTTAAAAGATCCATGTCTCAGTTTGTATTTTCGATACGGTTTCACGGAATACCCGTAAAAGTAACGAATTTGGAGTTGAAATAAAAAATACAAAAATACTCCAAAAATCCAATCATAAACTTAAAAGTGTAATAAAAATTAGAAAATTCATTATTTTTAAAATTCGCTGAATTAATGTTGTTCAGTTTGACGAGTATGATCTATGTTTTAATTATTTGCTCATATTACAGGCCACACCCGGTATTTAGATGGTATTTAGCTGTCGGTTATTAATCAATATGTTCACATATCTATCCATTTACTAAATACCTCATACTAATACATACCTGCGCCGGACGGGACGCGAACCCGCATCACTTGGCTATAGCCATATAACTTGGATATATCCGCCGTTCTTCCAAGTGCACCACTGCGTGCGATGCTCAGTACAGGTGGTGGCACACTCGGCGCGTATGACCAGGTGACGCAGGTTCCAGCTTTTAGGTACGGGGCAACCAAACGACTTTTTCGTTTAAAAAAAAATTACATTTCGTCATGCAAACTGAATCACATAAGGGTGGGACCTTTTCATAATTTCGCTAAGATTTCGTTGACAGATGTATGGGATGTCAACATGACAACAGCACAAAAGTTCGGCCTGGTACAGTCACCAGCACCAATATCTGACACAACAAACCGTGCATAAATATCTGATATGACTCTATTTCTAGGGCCAGAAGGATGTGTCAGACATTTTTGCACGCTCCACGTAGCAGATATTAATGCTAGGTACGTGATTCAGTTTCCTCGACAGTACTGGTCCTGTACTATCGTGGTGCGAAATTCGAACTTCATATCTTGCCGTCCCGCTGGCGCTAATATTATTTAATACGAGAGTGAGAGGGACGGTACGATACGAACTGCTTACAAAAACAAATAATACCTACTTATAACATTTAAATTCGCAGGAGACACGATACACAGGGTGATCAATGAGAACTGGGAGCCGGTGATCCGCGACATCGCGCCCGTCGCCTTCGAGACGATCATCCGCGCCTGCGTCGACGAGGCCAAGAAGCTGTTCGCGGCGGCGCCGGCGCACGCGCTGCTGCTGCCTTGATCACCCTGCTTGTTGTCCTAGAAGCTAGGCTAGATTCCTACAAATGTAATTACTCTGTCAGTTCGATTTTCAAAAATATCGGAGACGTATTTTTTCTTTTGTGAATCAATTATGGTCATGACCGGAGAGCGGAATTTTCGTGGCATTTTTGATCTGTCATAGTGACATCTCGACTGTACTTATATGATGGCGACTCAATCGACCAAACTACTTCTAACTAGGTACAGTCAAGGGCATAAATATATGTACAGCAACAAAAGGTCGATGTACTATCTTACTTCTTCTTACTTACCTACTACATTAAGTATGTACCGGTGGATGGATGGATAGATGTTTGTTACTCTTTCAAGCAAAAACTACCTACTCAACGGATTTGCATGAAATTTGGCATACAGGTAAAATATACCCCGGACTAACATATAGGCTACTTTTTATCCCGAAATAATACTACTTAATACTAATTCTGCGCGAGTGCAGCCGTGGGCAAAAGCTAGTTGCTATGATATGATATATAGAGGGGGGGCCGGGTGGGCTGTGCCCACCCCAGTATGGTCTAGTGCCCACTAAAGGATGTTGGGCTACAGATTCAAAGTTCTTCACACGAAAACCTAGGCCAGGCCCTCCCCTGAAAAATAATCCTATATACGCCAATGCTCGAGAACCATTCTCGCCCAACGTTATTCACCAATGACTTGCTTATAATTTGTTATGAATACCTATTTGTAAAGTGTATTGTTTTCATTATGGATCCTAAGAATCTTTTGTATTGAATTACCGCGTCCCAGTTGAACGCTAACAACTAATTAGGTTTAATTTCAAAACGAAAATTAGCATAAATATTTTGTACGGCATTACTTACACTACAACATTAAACTCAGTGCGGTTAAGTTTAAAGTTCAATATTCAGCACTTTAGAATGACATAGGATCGGTTCAGTGATGTATGCAACGCAACATGTCAAAACAGTGTCGCAAGTGCAACGTACCGTGTCAATTTAACTGGCATAGTATTATTTTAGTCAAGTAATGGCTAAAGCAGCGTCTCCACCAGAGATGTGCGAGGGTGTGTTGCAAGGAATGTTTTTCATTAACCAATAGAAACGCTTCGTTTACTTCGGCTCGCTCCGCTCAGCTGTTATCACTAGAGATGTGCTGTGCGAAGAAAGATTTTAGGGCCATATTTGAATTTGGTGTCGCCATCTTTTGGCGAGTAGCTGAACTACCTTGAGTCTTTTAACCAACGTTTTGCTGGATAGCTATGTCGACAAACGCTAAGCAGAGTACAGTCAACCAATTTGATTCCTGGGCCACCATGGAACCTTAGCATAATAAATAACTTTGTTCTTCTACTTTGTCATTCGTCGGATGACCTTGAATGTCATTACAACACGGTTCTGTGGTGGCCTAGGAATCAAATTGGTTGACTAGACATAATTATTAAACCTAGATTTAGTAAAGTTGGTTTAAGCTTGACATTTCTATACATTTTGATAGTACTAAACTGAGCTTTAGGTGCACTAAATGCGTATTTAATTATTTCCTATTGAACGGCCTAAGAAAAAAATCTATGTTGCATAAAGGACATTCCTTTTTTAAACTACCGAGATTTATCAAACCCATCTTGAACCTTTCAGTTCTAGTATTATAGTGGATTGTGAATGAGCTTTGGTTAAAGGTGTGAGGCTAGATCTATTTTAAGATTAACATAGTTTATTGTGATAATTAGTGTAAGATTAGTATTATTACTCTGATTAATAATAAAGCGATAATAATTAAATAGTAGTTTTATTATTAATATGCATCCTTTACTCGCATTACTGCTGTGTTACCAGTCCCCACAAATTCCCAAATAGTACATTGTGTCTTAAGGGCGGTAAATAAGGAATTACGAACGAGAGTCTATTAGAAGCCCGAAGTCGAAGACTGAGGGCTTTAATGAGTCGATGTTCGTAATTCTAGTACCGCCCGAGCGACATACAATGTTTTTCATCACATTTGCAAGTAAAATTTTATATTTGTAAAAGAAAAAATATAATTGTTCCAAATATTGGCGATACCTTAGGCTGTGCTCTTGGTAGCGCCGCCCTCTACCTCCCCCTCCCGCAGCATGCGCCGCAACGTGCGTGTGCATGTGGTCCATGTAGTCCTGCAGCAGCGCGCGCAGCCCGGTGCAGTATCAGTACGGGCACGGACGCATTTACCGACCTTGGGCTTCATGGCAAGAAAATGTGTACGCGCAATGACTCATTTACCGACCACGGGTTTCATGACAAGCACATTAAGGTCGAGGGTTTTATTTGGGGGGTTGCAACTAAGGTAGCCTGCATGTTACGACACTGTTTACGAGCAAGTGTGATGAAAAATAATAAATCCACTGCGTTACCAAGCTACACATTTTCCCTTCTATTTCAAGTTCATGATTCGAGTATGCGACTCCATTCTGAATTAGACAATAGTGTTCTTGAAAACCTGAATGACTAAAAAAAATTGCACTAAAACATCAGAGCGGCGTTTCTGTTGGTATGTTTTTTTTTAATCCCTTTTCATTTTCCACAAAGGTAAAGTTGTAGGTTAAAAGATTGCAATGATTTTCAATTCAAGTTTAACAGCTTCGAAATGATTTATTTCAACTATTCAAAACAGTCCTTGTAAATGCTTCAAAACTTCATAAAAATAGTACAAAGACTACATTTTACTTATACACTAATAACAATAAATGGAAAAAATGCAAGGCATTTTCAACACTGAGCTCAGTATTAATATCACAAATATACAGTACCTACAAGTTACAGCAAATATTTTTTGTTGCTATACTATATCATTATTGCCAATGTACTTATACTTTGATTTCAAAATTAGCTTAACATTTCTAATTTTATATAAAAGTCATACATCATAAAACAGCCTGGCCAAATGCACATCAGTACTAAATTTAAATTTGATTCTTGCTAAGTAGATTTCAAAATGTTATTCTTTTCAACTATCACCACCATCATACCAGTAAACTTCTTAATGGTAACTATGGCACTGTAGCAACTTAGGTATCTAGCTATAGGTACACGGAGTCACGTGATACCTAAGGTAGAGGGTCTTCGCGCCAGTTGTCCTTTGCCGGTCACACGCGTAACACTTGTGTACTTAATAATACAATAAATATATAGAGCTTAACCTTGGTTTCCATTCACCACCCCTAAAGACAGTACCTCTAAATCACTATCAGTTACTGCAGTTTTCTTGAAGTACTGGTGCATTGGTTATTTATGTTACAAAGGTTTCATAATTTTAAGCAAAAACTGTCTCTGTACAGGGTTTGTATCTGTGATAAATATGAGTTTGTTAAAATGCCTTTTCAATCCTTTAGGATCTCCCCACATGTATTGATGCGCAAAGAGCTTAAGTTGTTAAATAAAAAGAGTGTTACATCAACGCAATTTCAATGAAAAGACGTTGATATGTTCAACTCTATCTACGTCTTTAGATGCAGTTTGGATTGCCAGGTCTAAAAACACAATATCCAGATTCAGCACTTAATATGGCTGGACATTTTAACCAAAAAGTCACACATACCTTTTTCAATAGCTAATGATACCTTTTTTAAAACAAGACAAAACATTCTTGACTTTAGATCCACACATCTGTAAAATAAAAAGCTAAAGATGCCTCTAGCAGCAATGTAGCTGTACCCATAACCGCAATAAAGACTAAAGATGTCCAGCTAGCTGTCACCTGGCAACCCTAAATGTGGGGAGACCCTTAGTTGACACTGACTTATCGCGGGCACATAGCATGGCGGCCTCCGTCTACCGGCACACTGGCACCAGTGATGTTGCTAGCCAAGTCACTGGCCAAGAATGCAATGGTTGCTGCCACCTCCTCAGGCTTGCCAGGGCGTCCCAGAGCATGGGTCTCCTTAGTCCTCTCCAGAAACACCTTAAAAAGAAAAGAGTATTGTTCAATAGTTTGTTTACAACTCATGAGGCACCATAATGAATAACAAACAGGGGACGACCAAAAAAAAAGATTTGCAATTCGTCAAAGAACTACTTGCCATGGCACAATAGCCTTTACAAAAAAAGTTGCACTCACAAACCTACTCAAACAATGTACTACTTATTTTTTCTTTTTTTTATACTTATTTTTCTAAAGGGCCAGCAATGCATCCATAACTTAACTTATGTTGTCTTATGTCTGATCAACGGCCGTGATAGGAAATCACAATGTATAACGACTTTTACACAACAACATTACTAACATATTAAAATCTATGTAAAATCTCATGACCGCATGTAATAAATTCCTTCATAAAATATTATAAGTATATCACGGCCATGATTGTTTTCTATCAGGAGACATTATACCTGCTCATTTTACCAGATAAACGAAAAATCCACAATACACACACAAATATGATACATACACTCACACTCTCTATGGACCATAAACTATAAAAAGGCACAAATAAAAAAATAAAGAGATTTGTAAATACATATTGTTTTTAAATACCTTGTATTGCTCTTCTGTCAATCCTCCCCGTCTCTGCAGCTCAGTCAAAATAACTCCAGGGTTGACACAGTTGACCCTCACACCTTTCAGTGCCAACTCCAAAGCTACACAACGAGTAAACTGGTCTACGGAGGCTTTAGAGATGTTGTAAGCTAATACTCCCGGGAAAGATCTGATTCCATTGACGCTTGACACGTTTACGATGTTACCCTTAGTTTTTAACAGGTGAGGGACGGCTAGCATCGTTAAATAGTAGATGGAGCGGACATTGGTGTTCATGAGACGGTCGTACTGCGCTAGCGTTGTGTTTTCGATTGTGCCGGTCTCGATTATACCGGCATTGTTGACTAGTACATCCAGCTGGCCGTAGTGATCGATTGTGCTCTTTACTATGTTCTCAATGTCGCTTTCCTTGTTCAAATCGGCGGGAATCGAGAACGTGGCGCCGGCTTTATCGCAGTCTTTGATCACTTTCTGCAGGTTCTCGACGTTTCTGCCGGTTAACGATAGTTTCGCACCGAGTTTAGATAGAAAAACAGCTGTTGCCGCCCCAATGCCGGAGCTCGCGCCAGTCACCAACACCACTTTGCCGGCGAAATTCATCGTATTACCCAGCTATTTTCACGAACTGTGTTTAATATTGCACTGGAAACAAATTGCTCCCACCCAACGAATCTTGGTGTAATCTTATCTGAATATAAATAGATAACTCGAAAATAACAGACTTGTTTACACTTTTAAATAACGAAATCAGTGCGTTCGACTTTACGACGATACGTACGATCAAATTAAAAATTATAATACATCTGCTACTAACCAATCGGTGGTAATTATTTCATATTTAGATTTATTTTGACGTATTTTAACCAATAGCATTCAAGTGACAGAAATAATTTCGTTTCGTACAAGACAGCAAAGACAACTAACCAATATAGATCAAAGCAAATGTCATTGAATGCCATTGATAGTGCGTGACGTTGGCGTGACGAAAGCAAAGGACGAAAGCATGTAAGAATCAACCATATAATCGATTAATTCTATTACTAAAACAATCGATATTCATTGAATTTCTGACAAGATTTGCTAAGCCTAATAGATTTTAATAAGGTTAATTTACAATTATTGGTTTGACTTTAGGTTTGACTATATACTTGCCACAGTCATTGTGACACACAATTATGTAAACAAAATTATATAATGTAGCAAAATCATCTAAATTTACTGTTTCTTTTTCAAAATTCAAGTGATAAATAACATTCACGTTATAATGGCCGTAGTGAGTAACGAGTCTCAACTTGAAATACTTAGATTGTAACCCAATAACTCTCTTTAGCCGTGTATTTTTAGAAAGAAGTCATTCATATCCATATCGGCCAAGCAGGTGTGCAGATAGCCAACGCTTGCTGGGAGCTATACTGCTTAGAACATGGCGTCAGACCTGATGGCATCCTGGCTTTCCATGACCATGATAGTGGTTGCGGTCCTTTCTTCAACCAGACAGGAGCGGGAAAAGTCGTTCCAAGAGTAGTCATGATAGATTTAGAACCAACTCCCATTGGTAAATTCCAATTCGTGATTTTAATGTTCCTATGTAATTACTTTTTACAATCTTTTATTTATAGTACCTAAAAAAAAACTATTGTTTGTAGATGAAATTAGAAATGGAACATATCGTCAGCTATTCCACCCGGCGAGTTTGCTCACTGGGAAAGAAGACGCCGCTAGCAATTTTGCCCGCGGGTTCTTCGGTGTCGGAAAAGAAATGATTGATCTGGCTTTGAATCGCATTCGCATAGCAGCTGAGGACTGCAGCTGTCTGCAAGGCTTTATCATCTTTCGTGCTTTTGGTGGAGGCACCGGCTCAGGATTCACGGCTTTATTACTAGAAGGACTAGTCAGAGACTACGGGAAGCTATCAAAAATTGAATTTGCTATCTACCCTGCTCCAAAAATTTCACCCATAATTGTAGAGCCGTATAATGCAGTATTGACCACACACGCCTGTATGGATACGGAAGATGTCTGCTTTATATTCGATAACGAGGCGTTGTATGATATTCTCGCCAGATCATTGGACGTACCGCGACCTACATACACAAATTTGAACAGGCTAGTTGCGCAGGTAGATAGTATAAAAATGCACTTGAAAAATAGCAACGTACTTTAATAGGTACCTCCCAGAAAACTTAAGCATCTTATTCTTCAGGTTGTATCATGCATGACTGCTTCCATGCGCTTCGAAGGTTCCCTGAACGTCGAACTGGTAGAATTTCGAACGAACCTGATCCCTTATCCCAGGATTCACTTCCCTTTGGTGACGTTTGCTCCCTTCGTGCCGGCAGCGCGGGCCTTCCATGAGACCATGACAACGCAGCAGCTAATGATGTCTTGTTTCGAGCCAGCCAATCAGATGGTTAAGTGTGACCCAAGACAAGGCAGTTACATGGCATGTTGCTTACTCTTCAGGGGAGACGTTAATCCTAACGATATAAATGCGTCAATCAATCAAATAAAGGGCATGAGGACTATCAAATTTGTTTCGTGGTCTCCTACTGGATTCAAGGTACCAAAACAGATTCGGTTGTATATTTTTTGAGGATTTTCCCATTTTTAACAAAAAAAAGGTTTTTAAAAACCTACACTTTATAGGCGTACACGGCTACGGTAACAGTTAATTTGGTAATTTTTACGATAGGCAGTATAATAGTTTAATATTACGTTATGTTTCTTTTTGCCAAAACTAGATTGGGTTGAACTATCAGCCGCCGACAACAGTTCCTGGTGGTGATTTAGCGGCCCTGCAGAGAGCTGTGGTGATGGTGTCGAGCTCTTCAGCCGTCAGAGTCGCCTGGGAGCGCATCTGTAAAAAGTTCTCTCTTATGTACGCTAAACGTGCCTTCGTTCACCATTATGTGGGCGAAGGCTTGGAAGAGGGAGAATTTACGAGTGCTATTCGCAATATAAAAGCTTTGTCTAATGATTACAGAGAAGTGGAGTCTTGAAAAAGTTTACAAGTTGTGAAATTAGTTTTAGTTCTTTAGTGTTTAAATTGAATCAATAACATGTTGTTAAATCTATTCATGTTGACTTTTACAAATTAGAATCTGTTTCAATATTTTGGCTGTGATGAGAGTGATGATGGTACCGAAGTTTTCTTAAATAAACTTTTTGAAAGGATAACTGTATGATGTTTTTCTTTGCCTTACAACAGTTTAGACGAGACAAAATTATGTGTTGCCATAACATGGATTTCCGGATTTGCTAGCTTTATTTAGATGACTACGATTATAAATAGGATAGATCAGGTTTAAGAAAAGTTATCAAAAGTTTTAAATATAGGTAGGCATTTGTTACACCAAATTTTTTATTTGATTAAAAATTACCAAGTTTAATCAGAGTAATCAAAAAATCACAGTGAAACATGAAATTTAATGCTAAGTGTAATCACTTTTATTTTTTTCCGGAATTTTACATCTTTGCAATGCCAACCCTGCTGCGGCCATGCCACGGGACATTTTGACTTGACAGTAGTTTTGTGACTGTCACGTCACATTGACAGCACTGACTGACAGTGACACTGACATAATCACGACATAATATACCAATAATCAAAAACATTGAATCGAAACGATTTTCACTGCTTTATTAAGTTTTTAAGTTTATACTAATACAACTTGGAGAACGTACAGTACAGAGTGCAATTAAAAAAGTTTATTTAATAAAGCAATTGTTTTTCTTTTAAGTATTTCGCAATAAATAACCTCTTCTGTAAGTACCTATAGAAATAATTTTCCTCATCAAAGTTAGCACAAATTATGTCATTGAACAGCAATCAGCACTTAAAGTAATTATCTATTTACACCAACCCATTTATTATCAATTATTGTTGTATTGTGGTTCTTAGCTAAAGCGCTTACTCATTACATACAAGCATTTTCCTTTTAACCTTACCATTTATTTAAAAACATTACATTTATTTAACAGTGAACAGTGTGCATCCTGTTGTGTAAGGATCTGGTACAGAATCTACCAAGCTAGTCCCTTATGGACACCTTGGTTTGAATTATAAAAATAGAAACTGCTCAAGCACAAACAATTTTTGCCATGAAATGAAAACTTTTAGATAATGTAGGGATACAAAATAAGTCCCGGATTCGTAAATACCTTGTGTAGTTTGAGAGACACCACAATAGAGGAATCTGACCCTGAAACCTTAACCTTTGCAAAGACCAACAACTGCCTATTTTTGTTTTAAACAAAGATTAAGGAGCCATGCTGAGCGTGGCAGCCCTCTGCCGCTGTCCGCTGGCGCTGCGGGCGCCGGGGCGGCTGCTGGTCTCCGGGAAGACCAGCCTTACCAACACAGCTGTGAGGCTCGCCACTCCTGCCCGGAGTGCTGCGAACTTGGGATGCAACAGAACTAGAGTATTTAGGGTAAGTCTTGTATTAGTAAAAACAGTAAGTTGTTCATATGATAAATTGTATGTCCTTTAAGCAAGAATATACCAGGTGGGCCCTGTACCAGGAGCAAAAAATTAAACCCCAGGTTCTCAAATGAAACTACTTTTATTATGCAACTTTCAAACATCATTATCATTATGTTTATTCCAAGGGTCAATCAACTTCTTCATGTACCTCATTGCCATGGTTATGTCCCCTGGACAACTCTTTAAAGCCACAAGTTTCTGTATGTTTTCTGTGGTTAAAATTAATCTAGCTTACATTTTTGTCATACTTACAAGCTCATTATTTTATGGACTATCTCTTAAGCATATTAGTTGCATATATTAAAGCAGTTTTTTTAGGAAACTGTCACTGTTGTCTCTTGGGCAACGGGACAGAATAACGAACAAGAAAAAGTTGATTTTCAATGTACGGCATCCAATAGCCTAAATGACATCACCTGTCACGTAACAAAATGACGGATTTAGCAATACATTGCTTGTCCAATTGAAACTTTAATTAAACTATAATAAAAATCAAGCTCAGGATGAAGCTGTGTTAACTTTTTGCTCCTGTTACAGGGCCCACCCGGTATAAGGAAATAATATGTTGTTTACATTGCAAGGCTATGAAGTTATAAGATAGTGAAATAATAATAAAAATATAATAATGAGCGCCAGCAAGATTTCTCAACATTTTTTTTTTCCCAAGGCTTAAGTGCACCTGTGTGAGTATGCTAGCCTTATTGAAACAGTTGATGCGCACCAAATTCATTTAACATTTCTCTTGCTATGCCCAGATACTCTGGCTGCTAAGAAGTGTTTGATGAAGGATTTGCAAGATTTATGCTGTCTCTCAATTAATTGTAAAAAATTTACAGATAAGCGAACTTCTGAAGTCCAACGGCATTGTGGCCAGATTCTGCACATCGGCTCCGAAGCCCAAGCCCTCGAAGGCGGTGGGCTACTGGCTACTGGGCTGCTCCGGGATGGTGTTCACTGCTGTGGTGCTAGGTATGGTCTCTGGGTATCTTGTGCTGCTCTACTGTGTGTACTATGTGGTCAATGTGGTTATGAATAGTACTAATGGGAGCAAGTAGGGGTTATGGTTTATGTTAGTCAAGGCACAGTTGAGTTCATAGACTTGTGAACAAAAATCTGATCAAAAACATCTGAACATGACTCTATTGTTAACGGCGTAGAAGCGTGTTCAGATATTTTTGATCAAACTTTGCTCACAAGTTCATGAACTCGACTGTACGACAGGAAAAACTTCTGCAAATGCATTTTAAAGTGGTTGATTATTGATCACGTAAGGAGTAGAGGGACGTTATTAGGAATTTTATTACCCTGAGTCATAAGTAAATTATCCTTATGGAATACACTCATTCTGGGTATTGATTATTCAAAAACACTTTCTTAATTTCAATAATCTTTTTTCTGGCGACACTGGTTGTGGTACAAATCAACTTCAACTTTTTTGCCTAATGGCAACCGGTTGCTTTAGGTTAGCAAACCATTACTGCCAATGACACCTGACAGCAGCAAAGTATACATACATGTGTCTGACCAGTTATTAAAGGTTTTCTAAAGGGGGGTTGTATTTTAGTAGCGAGTTTGTTGCGTACATGGAATAGACATACACAAAACGTAGAGACAGTGGACATTACAAAACAGATCAAAGGGAGCGACAGAAGCAAAAAAAGCACCTATAGTTTTATTCTTTCTTTAGTTATATAATTAATTAACAGATTAAGGATTTTCTTGTTAGAGGAGGCATGAAGTAGGAGAGATTTGAGGTTGGTGGGTTTGGGAATACAGGGGGGAAGGATGTTGCGGTACAAATGGAAACTTATGACGTTTCCTCTTGTTTTTAGAGTTCCATCCGAGTTTTTAAGGCACCTGAAAAGGAAAAAAGGAACCCTTATATGATTTGATAATTGTAATTCTTTGTTCTGAATTTGTATTATTGTATTTGTATGATGTGATATTATCCGAGTTTGTCGAAATTAATAAATTTATTATTATTATTATTATAGCATCACTTTGTTGTCTGTCTGTCTTTCACAAATACCTACAAATGAGTACCCGCGAGTCCGACTCGCACTTGGCCATTTTATTCTATACTGTCAGTAGTGTAGTAAAAAAAAATATATAATTAATGTTGTATGTCGGTAGTTTAGTAGCAATACTTACATAAGTTTATACATTGTTGCGAATGACTAGATTTTGCAAAATCGTTCCTAGGTATGACTTTTACTGAAATAAATAGTAATTTAGACTGTATAGAAGATAATATTTCTCATTAAAAAATCTGTGATTTAGATAAAAACAATTTGAATAAAGTGGCTAAAATTTCAATCATCTTTTATTTTACCTTTACAACCTAAGGTAGAGTACAACTACCTATGAAACACGCGATAAAATATGTTTGTCTTGTTTTTTGCGGAGTCTAGATTGATATTTAGTCAGGTTTCATGTAAAACGGTTTAGTTATTTACAACATTTTTTTCTATCAATTTTAAGTAGTCGGCGTGGCTGATATGTATATTCATGCCAAATTACAGCTTTCAGTACTAACGGTCTCTGAGCTTAGCCGCGGAGTGACAGGCAGCCAGACAGACAGACATGGCGAAACTATAAGGGTTCCTAGTTGACTACGGAACCCTAAAAATGACGTAGCACTTGGTAGACTAATTCGATTATACTTAAAGCAGCGAGCCTTGAAAAACATACGGATATTATGGTTTTGCCCTGGTTGAGGTGAAACCTTTTATTTTTTTACAAGTTTACTAATTTAGGTTTAGTTCAAACCCTAAATTAGGGTGTGCAGTTAAATGAAATTAATGCTCATATAATTTAATTTAATTGATTAATTTTAAATACTAACTTTAGGAAATAAGCTCTGTTACTAATCATCTATGGAGTCATGTGTATTCCGAAATAAAGATTATATTATTATTATTATTATTATTATTTAGTTCAAAATCAACGCTGTTATACCTACCACAATTGTTTTAGCTGTTGGCTTTTGTTTATTTTTAACCCCCGACGCAAAAAGAGGGGTGTTATAAGTTTGACCGCTATGTGTGTCTGTATATTATGTCTGTGTGTCTGTCTGCGCCACCATAGCTCCGAAACGGGTGGACCGATTTGATTGCGTTTTTTTTATTTGAAAGCAGGTTTTTTAGCGATGGTTCTTAAGCCGTGTGCCTTGCAAGAAAAATTGTGCAAGTTGCATTACATTGCGGCGCTCGATTGACCACTAGAAACTCGTTGGCTTTACGGCCTTGCAATGTAAGTAATGCAATTTGCACGATTTTTCTTGGAAGTCTAAACTCGGCTTTAGACATGTTTTTGAGATATTGAACTATGAAGTGACAAAGTCGAGGGTTTTCCAACTTTCTGTTTGCTCTTGGGCCTGCCTCTGCTCCCTTGACCTTTTTTTTTTTTTTATTTGACTGTTTGGCAAACGAGCAAATGGGTCTCCTGATGGTAAGAGATCACCACCGCCCATAAACATCTGCAACACCAGGGGTATTGCAGATGCGTTGCCAACCTAGAGGCCTAAGATGGGATACCTCAAGTGCCAGTAATTTCACCGGCTGTCTTACTCTCCACGCCGAAACACAACAGTGCAAGCACTGCTGCTTCACGGCAGGATTAGCAAGCAAGATGGTGGTAGCAATCCGGGCGGACCTTGCACAAGGTCCTACCACCTTACATATATAATGTATATTATACACTAAAAAGCCTTAAGGGCCAAAGATGCTAGGCTGCACGGCTGCTTCCTTGACTTTAGATCTTAAATTTTCACTTCAAATTTCTAGTGGGGTCGCGATGCTCCTTTCGGCAATGCCTCACAATATCTTTAAAATATTCTCACTGTTATTGTGTATGATTATTGATTATTCAATGTTTGTATTATCAACGTAAATATTGCCAACGTACCTCCAGGCGGGGGAGCGTCTTCACCCTTATGTAGTTAGTGTTCCGTTAGCACAAAGCGGTTTGCTTCATCTTTCATAATGCGAACTGCTAAGGAATGGAATTCGCTCCCGTCGTCTGTATTTCTACATACAATCTAGCGCTCTTCAAGGCTAGAGTGAATAGGCTGTTACTGAACCTAACATCTGCGCTTAACATCAGGGTCAATCACGGTCAGAAAAAAACTAAGTGGAGGTAAGCAGGGGGTCGCCAAACATGTTTCAAACCAAGAGGGGCCGCATCCTGAAAAAGTTCGAAAAACATTGCTTTAAATAATACTGCGTCATGTCGGTAGGTGGCGTGACGCGCCTGACGGAGTCGGGGCTGTCGATGGTGACGTGGCGGCTGCTGGGAGAGAAACTGCCCACCACCGAAGAGGAGTGGGAGCGGGAGTTCAGCAAGTACCAGCAGTTCCCTGAGTACAAGTAGTAAGTAGAACGTAGTTACGTGATTGTCAGTTACGGCTATGCGGTGGTCATGCAGTTACGATCAGGGATGTTATGGAGCTGCGATTCCTTTTCCATTAAGTCGGAACTTCCGTTTAGTTTTAAAGGCTGACCAAAATTATAAAAAACCTCGCTATATTGCGGAAAACCAATAGAACTAATTTCTTGCACTGGTAACACTAAATTGAAATGGCATCTGTCTATTGCTGTCAAAGTTTAACGTTGTTTGCGCGTGGTATTTTATGTTTTTGTGCGTTAAAATGTCGAAGATTATCCATAGGCCTGGAAGGAAAATAATTCACAATGTATAAAAGTATTTGTCATAGAAAAAGTCTGAGGAATTAGAAAATATTCATTTAAGTAACATCACCGACACCGAATATGACTGGTAGGTAGGTATCGTATAGTAAGTGTAAAGAATGTTGCAATATAAAACGTAAAAGTGCTGCCCTCGCGTCAGGTTTTTTATATTCCTGGTCAGCCTTTACACATCCGTTTCGGTTCCGTTACTTTTGAAACAGAGTTATATCGGATGTCAATGCTTAACGCGGGCGGCCGAACTTGAACGGCATACATCAAAAAAACAGGTTTATACCAGCCATTCGCTCATCGCCCCGCTTGCCACGAGCTACTTTAACATCTCCACTTATCACTAAGGCTCCGGTTCTGGTTCTGGTTCCGCTTTCGGTTCCGATAAACCCACATCCGTTATATCCCTGGTTGCGATTATGTGATTGTCAGTTGCGATGCTGTGTGTTAGTCAGATGCGATCGCATGGACTGAGGCTGTATTGTTTAATTCACAAGTGCTCGTGTTTACTATTTAATTATATCATCAATAGAGCCTATAGTCGATTGCGGTTTTACGTTTACGTAGTGGTCAGTTGTTATATTATGTGCTGGTCAGTAAAGTTGAGATACTATGTACCATTAGTTTGCGGTATTATGTAGTGCATTAGATAGTCAATTTAAATTTTATGTAGAAGTCAGTTACATTGGACTCGTGCATATTTTTACAAGCTTGTTCGTTTGTTTATACATATATTTGGGTATCTTGGAAGCTAAATTTGACCCACTGCCAGACGTGGTACGATTGACTTGAAATTTGGCATATTTATGTAAATCTGGTAGTGAAATCCTGGTAGACCGGCCAGGATCGTCTCCGCAGAACGGAACTCCTCAGCGGTTAATGGCATCGACTTGAAATTTGGTGTGCACATGTAGCTTAGATGACAATGCAAGTACAGTCAGCAAAAAAACTTGTACTAAAAATGTTTATGAAGATATAGCCAGTTAAAGTTTCGCGTAAAGTTTTTAGTACCCCCCCCCCCCATCTCACAAACTTTGACGCGCTTCTGACGCTTCGCTTCTTTGATGCGACTGTACTTGAATTGTCATTTAAACTGCACATACCTACCAAATTTCAAGTCAGTACTATTAACCATTGAGGAGTTCCCTCCCGCGGAGACGATCCTGGCAGGACCACCAAGATGTCACTACTAGACAGTACTAGATTATTGTATTGTCACCAAATTTACATAAGTATGTCAAATTTCAAGCCAATCGGACCGCTGGAAGTGGGTCAAGTTTAGCTTCCAAGATTTGACCCAAACAAATAAATTTAATAAATAAACAGTTCAGCTGAAGGAAAGCTTGTAACAATTTGATTGTAGTAAGAATCAGCACATCACGCTGTCGGAGTTCAAATGGATCTGGTGGATGGAGTTCGCGCACCGGTCGTGGGGGCGCGCCATCGGGGCCGCCGTGTTCGTGCCGGCCGCGTTCTTCTGGGCTGGGGGCTACTTGGACCGGGCGATGAAAGGGCGCGTTGCAGTCTACTGCGCGCTCGTCGCTGCTCAGGTCAGGAAACCTAGGGGGTTCTAATGAGGCTATCGCGTATGAATTCGCCGCTAGAGGCGCTAGTGTAGCGTGAGGTCTCCGAAATGTCAAATGTCATCGTTTTTGGGTGAGCTACGCGGGTTTATTTATAATTAGAATAGTTTTGTGAATATTTTGCAATACCTGAAATTAATTATGGCAATTATGCGTTACGGGGCAATTAATGTCTGTGTTTTGAGACAGTTTTGTCTTTCGGAAACTTTTGTCCTCCCTTTTTTCCGAACAAAACGGGACTACGCAACACTGTGGTTGCTCGATATTTTTATGGTACGGTTTTAAGGTGTATTAAATATGATATTAATCTAAACTTTGTTTTCACGCCCGTAATAACAAGCAGACTTTGAAAGTCACACGTCAAAACCTCACGCAACAGTGGCGCCATCTAATAAGACAAAAAACGATAGCCCTCATTAAGATGATCGTTATCGAACTTCGGAAATTTATATTCCTGACTTTTAAAGTGTTTTACTACAATTCGTCGTAGGCAGGGTCGTGACATGCTGATAAAACCCAAGGACCTTTTTTAGGGTTCCGTAGCTAAAATGGCAAAAGCAGAACTCTTATAGTTTCTGCATGTCTGTCTTCGTCCGTCCGCGGCTTCACTTAGAGACTACTAGTGCTAGAAAACTGTTATTTTGCATGGATATATACAGCAATTATGCCGACAAGTGGTAAAATAAAATGAAGAAAGAAATCTTTATGGTCCTCCTATAGAAGTTAAGTGGGAGTGTTTTTTTTTTACTGTAGGTCTGTTAAATAGGTCATTACGGGGTTATGACGACGATTTTTCGATACAATGAATCGTTTGTAAGATATTCAACTTTAAAATTCAAACTTTGTTCAGGACTTTAACAAAACTAGTTTCTGTTATTTACTTTTGTTCAAATCCAGGGTCTGATGGGCTGGTACATGGTGAAGTCCGGGCTGGAGGACCGTTTCCAGGGTCCCTCTGACGTGCCCCGCGTGTCGCAGTACCGCCTGGCGGCGCACCTGGGGCTCGCCTTCGTCCTGTACTCGGGGCTGCTGGCCGGAGCCCTGCGGGTGCTCCGCCCCTTCCCCGGAGGCACGCTCGCCAAGATAAAGGAGCTGAGGGGCGTCACGGCGTTCGCGCATGCGGTTAAGGCTATGGCGTTCTTTACTGCTATGTCGGGTGAGTGTATTGTCAACTTAAAGGAAAATGGCGGAATATTCAGACAACAAAGGATCCATATATTATTAGTGGTTTATTTATAACTATGTTAGTATACAATATGTAGGCTCGGGTAACCATTAAAAAGGTTTTATTGACTTCAAGCACTGTATTTTACAAAAATTAGAGTAATTACACAGAAAACACCTTCTCATGTCCGCCCTTTATTAGTTTTTCTCATCATTCACTCTTTTTCATCTCCATTCACTCTCTCCCATTCTTCCACATCTGTCATTCACTCTATCATTCCGCTCAGCCAAGTATCTACAGTCCTACATACATATTGAACAAGTGAAAGCGTTGATTTAATTAAATTATTCACTATAGAGCACTCATCTCTTACAGCTATCATCTTCAGGAGGCTACACCTACATCACCTACATTTGATTTGCACTGTTTTTTGTCGTGAACTATACTTATGAGAAACACGCGCGGACGGCGAGTAGACCACTCGGTGATAGCTCGCTGTTCGTACGCTTGCCTCGTGTGAACCGCACGCGTTCGGCGCGGCGCTCCCCACCCTCATTTCATAATAGACTACTTACTCGGAAATTCGTATTTCGTGGACCACGCGACGTCCACTCTTTGACCACAAGACGTTCACTCGTTGACCACGCGAGGTCCACTCGTCATCGCGGCGTCCACCCGTGGACCACCTCGCCGAAAGTCGCGGCGGTGCTGGTCGGGTGCCGGGTGGCTCTAATGAGCTGTGACTTTATAGATTAACCCCCTTATTCATAAACGAAAATCAAACCTATTTTAGTTAAAATGCCGCTAAAATTCGTTTGTCCTTATCTGTCACTTCGACATTTGTATTTGTTAGAAAGGGACAAAGCATTTGTTAGTTAACATAGGCTTGTTAAGTTTTATAAATAAGGGGGTAACGCGTGAGCAAAGTAATTGATTTTGTTCATTGATATGGACCTCCTCAGAGGAACGCACACACACACACACACAAACATCACACCTGTATTCCCAAATGGGGTAGGCACACGTTACCGCTTCGGAGCCACTTTTAGCAATTGTATGTTTTAAGTTTGACAAAAACGGTAAAATAGTGACAGGTTGCTAGCCTGTCGCCTACGGTATACCTTAATTAACCTATATCCTCCATCGCCGCTTACGACATCCACGGAAGAAATGGAGAGGTGTAATTCTAACCCGACACCACACAGGTCAAAGTAACGCCTGTTTCAATAAATTATTTACCTGTATTTGTTCGTCGCAGGCGCTTTCGTGGCGGGGCTGGACGCCGGTTTGGTGTACAATTCGTTCCCGAAGATGGGCGAGCGCTGGGTGCCCGAAGACATCCTGGCCTTCAGCCCGACGCTCAGGAACTTCACCGAGAATCCCACAACTGTACAGTTTGACCATCGCGTCTTGGGTAACCTACCTGATTAACCTATCCTCCTACTAACATCTTACTAAGCCGTAGTGGCCTGGTAGTTTGACTTATCGCGTAATCAGAAGATCGTGGGCTCAAACCCCGGCTCGCACCTCTGACATTTTTGAAATTCATGTGCGAAATTACATTTTGTTTATGATTGGTTTTTTGGAGTCTTTTTGTATTTTTTATTTCAACTCCAAATTTGTTACTTTTACGGGTATCCCGTGAAACCATATCGAAAATACAAACTGAGACATGGATGCACAGAAAAACCAGAAAAAGAGACCAGCGCTGGGAATCGGACCCAGGTCCTCAGCAATCCGTGCTGCGTGCTATAACCCCTACACCACCGCTGGACAGGAATCTAGACACGAATTTTTACCCGTAAAAGTAACAAATTTGGAGTTGAAATAAAAAATACAAAAAGACTCCAAAAAACCAATCATAATTTGATTGCTTAGTAGCGACATCTCTTGTCTGGGTGAGCGGTTGGTTCCGAAAGAGTGTGACGTCTCTCGATGAGAGCGGAACATAGATGTCGCTAGTGCTGCTGCATAAGTAGCGTAGTAGAAATAAGCAACCTGAGATATGTATGCATAGGAAAAATTCGTGTCTAGATTCCTGTCCAGCGGTGGTGTAGGGGTTATAGCACGCAGCACGGATTGCTGAGGACCTGGGTTCGATTCCCAGCGCTGGTCTCTTTTTCTGGTTTTTCTGTGCATCCATGTCTCAGTTTGTATTTTTCGATACATTTTGTTTACCAAATTACCACGAGCTTCGTGGTGAAGGAAACACCGCGAGGGAAATCTGCACAAAACCTGCGAAGCAATTCAATGGTGTGTGAAGTTCCCAATCCGCACTGGGCCCGCGTGGGAACTACGGCCCAAGCCCCCTCATTCTGAGAGGAGGCCTGTGCCCAGCAGTGGGCTAGGATGATGATGATGATCTTACTAATGTTATAAATGTAAAAGCTTGCATGTGTATGTGTTTCGTATTCCTTCGCGCTAAAACGGCAGCACACACACACACTTATTTATTTATCCTGTTAAAATAAGTGTCGGCGTCGGGATGAATGTTCTGAGGAACGATCGGACGTTATTACTTGTTAGTGTTGTGTCGGTGTGATGGGGTGACAAATAAAAACCGGCCAAGAGCGTGTCGGACACGCCCAAAATAGGGTTCCGTAGCCATTATGAAAAAATTAAGTAATATTTTTCTAAGGATTTCGTATTTTATACGGAATCTTCCAAGTTTAGGTATATATAGGTACCTTAGGCTGCTATTTACTCATAAACTACTAATAATTTTCAAGCAAACTTAGCCGTTATAGTTTTCCTTGAAAGTTTGATATACTTAAATACCATCCTGATTTTTTTCAAATTTTTCCACTCATCGGTTTAGATTTTAGAGGGGGGGGGGCGCTCGATTTTTATGAATTTTTGCACTTTAAAGTTGAATATTTCGCAAAAAAATCACTGAATCGAAAAACGATAACCCACACTATAGGGTTGGATGAGAAAAAAAAATCACCTCCACTTTACGTACGTCTATGGGAGGTACCCTAAAAAAAAATATTTTTGAATTTTTAATTGTACCATTTTGTCGGCATAGTTTACTTATATATCCGTGCAAAATTACAGCTTTCTAGCATTGATAGTCCCTGAGCAAAGCCGCGGACGGACAGACAGACATGGCGAAACTATAAGGGTTCCGTTTTTGCCATTTTGGCTCCGGAACCCTAAAAATGACCAAGTGCCGGTAGTTCGAGATACGAGTGCCGGTACTTTTTGTAACCAAGTGCGGGTAGTTCGAAGGACTCGCGCTGCTAGGCAAACTTGACACGCTACACTTCAGTCTACTCGTGACCACGGCCACTGTAATGTGGTTGAAACGTCGAGGTAAATATTACTCGTGTGTTTTAGCGTGATAAGTCCCGTTTGTGGCATTTTGACAATAAACACTAGTAAAGTAGTTATCACGACTATAACGTATATAGGTATTCCTTAAAATGAACTCGACGTTTCGGCCACGTTGCAGCGGCCGTGCTCGTGGTGAGATTTTTTTTCTGTTCATATGTGCCGAATCAGTAAAAAATCTTTTCACACCTCTCCTTCAGAAAAGTAACTTTTCCTCCATGACGAGAGGGAGCAAAGTGCAACTTTTCTGTTCAAGGCTTTTCTAATTATTTTATTGCAAAGGCCATTTTTGAAATTGATAATTGTAAAGCCACGCCATTTTCTATGCTGGTTGTTCTTTAATAATATTTAGAATTTGTTTTTTTCAAGTTTCTTAATGCTCGGTGTGAAAAGTTGTATGAGCCACTCGGGAGCAAAACTATTTTCATCTTGGGCGTTAACACTTGAATCCCTCATTACGCTTAGGATTCTATTGTAGAATCCTTCGCTACATTCTGGATTCAATGTACGCCCTCGCCGTAAATACACCATTTTGCTCCCTTGTGACACAAATAACTATTCTTCTTTCTTTCTACACCACGAACTGGCTGTCATTGTAAGTGGCGTTGCAGGCACGACGACGCTGGCACTAGCGACGGGGCTCTGGTTCGTAGCGCGCGGCAGGCCTCTGTCGCCGGCCGCGCGACGCGTCACCAACGCCGTCGCCGCCATGGCTTGGATGCAGGTAGGGGTGCCGCGAGAGTTGAACTGAATGATTACACACACAGCTACAAAAAAGATTGCATTAAAGAAGAACGAATGAAAAGAATGGGTTAATGTCAAAATCCTGCTGTCAATGACATGTTCTTGTGTGCGTGACCTCAACTATGGCGTCAATATTTGACGAATGGATTGCCAAGTGGTTAGAGAACCTGCCTACGAAGCTTGAGGTCCCGGGAGTATGTATTTAATGTTTATCCGTTGACTAGCATCCATAGTACAAGCTTTGCTTAGTTTGGGATTAAGTCGATTGGTGTCAAGTGTCCCATGATATTTATTTATTTAATACCTCTAGCTCGCATAGCATTAGCCGTTATAGCCTTTGTGTGGACTATGCCCCTTCTATGCCACTGTTCGGGGACAGAGAGGATCTTGCCACAAGGGTGGGCATACAAATAATAAAAAGCTGGCCACCGTGCTCGTGCACTAATTTCGTACAGTAAGTATCTATGAATGTTTTTAATGTTAGCAGAGCCCCTCTCCTATGGAAAATAAAACACGGACAGATAAAAAAATATAAGATATTTTATACTTTTTTTAATGGTTGTGCTACCTTCATACCAAATTTCAAGTTCTAGGACAACTGGTAGTCGTACTAAGTTTTTGCTGTGGCAATTTGTTTGAAAAAAACATTTTTTTTTAATAACTATATCAGTTTGCGCATTTGATATACCTCCACGCGTTCCTGACGAAAAGGACGCTTGATAAAAATTTACGGCAATGAATGAGTTAATCGCGTGAGAAAGCTGTACAAAAATTGAATAAAGTCAAAATTGATACTAAGCAATGATTTTGAAACCATCTTGTTGTAACCTCCTTGTTTACCCCACAGGTGGGTCTGGGCATTCTGACGTTACTGCACTACGTGCCTACGCCGCTGGCCGCGAGCCACCAGTCGGGCTCGCTCGTGCTGCTCACTCTCGCCATCTGGCTCACGCACGAAGTTAAACTGCTCAAGTATATACCCAAGTAGCCACCGGGCGGAGGATTGTGGGAGCTGGGAGTCAAGTCTGCATAGTTAATGAAGATATTTTGTTCTGACTGAACTTAGATTTGAGCTATTTTCACCTGTAATTGCCGCTACATCATTGCGATCAAACTGCTTCAGTGTATACTCAAGTAGTCGCTGTTCGAGGGTTGTGGAAGCGAAGAGTCTTGTTATTATAGACAACCGACTGACTAACCCTACTACTAATAACTGACGCTTTTCTGAACTTAGATTCTATAGCTATCTATTCCCACTTAATGCCGTGATACCTTGGGGTCAAGTAGCTCAAAATTATACTCAAGTAGGACCGGCGTTCGGAGGGTTGTGGGAACGGAAAGTCATGTCAGCATTGTAACTGAGGATGTTTTGTTTTGAACTTAGTGAATTGTTTTTACCCGTTATCACTGAGAGTACTTGACATCAATGCAGTCAAGCTGCTCAAGTCAGGCCTACGTTTGGAGGGTTGTGGAAGGTCCATGCCATTAGTTTTGCCACAGCTACTTGTTAACCTGTTCCCTCGTCTGACGAGAGCCCTTTATGATTTTTTTAAGATAGTTTTAGATACCGTTCCTAGTCGTATTTAAATTACAGTTAAACCAAGATTAAGCGTTAAATGTATCATTTAGTAAGTTTAGTAGTTTTTAAATTTACTGATAATCTTTTGGATCATTTATACGAGATTGGATTCTGGATTTAGTTTGGAATCACACCATCTCATGTAGTGTCTAAAATGATTTCAAACACTTTTTGTCTGATGAAGTCCATATTGCAATTTCAGTATTTTTATCAAACCGCATTTAATTTAGAAGTATTTCATGACACATTTGTTAGTTTTATTATAAAATTATAATAAACTAAGGTCCTATTAGTAAGAACAAAAAAAAAACATATTTTATTCACAAAGTGGTTTTATTTGAAAATTTAAAATGCTAATATTGCTTACACACTGAAAAACTTTTTATGTTATATACAAAATTGCTTCGAGGTTGGTTATGTCTGCAACTTAAATCATAAATCATAAAGCGCTAGCATAAGCGACCGCGAATATCTTTATCGCTACTAGTTTTATACCTATACCAGTTATAACAAAATGCGATGAGCGAAAAAATATGATAAGATTTTTTTTTTTTACATACTTATAACAGTTGCTCAGTGCGTCTTTTGTATCTTTACTAAGATATTAAATGTAGCGACAAATCGAGTTGCGGTCCCTATGCCAGTACAGATAAGGAATGACACTATTGTGTGGTTAAATTTACGTGTTCTCAAATCAAAACTAACCGATTTCAATGTCTTTACAAATATTTGTTAGAAACATAAACTAAACGATTTAAGATTTTAAACTCAACCAACTCTTCGAAATATGGCGATATCTTTTAAGTTAATGTAATATTAAGTTCTCTATAAGCGTCACTCCTCAGTCAATTATTCATTACAAGTGTAACAACATAGTTTTCGTTTTTGTTAATAGATAAACGTTTAAGGTATAGAGTGAGACGCACATCTGTCTTAGGTATTCTCACGTATAGCATCGTCTCTTTGACAAACGTGCATACTAGACTGGATTTTACCGTTCATTGATATTACAGATAAGCTTTCTAGATTACACGACACGAGTCTCCTAGTATTTTTCAGTCATATTTTTTTCAACCACTACAATCGATTAATAAAACCGGGTATAAGGTATCAATCAATAATAGCAATCCAGCACTCACTTGTCAAAGAGAGATGCATGACATTTTTTAATGTGTTTGAAAATGGAACTAACTGAGAAGGCCCGAACAGAAAATGATAGAAAAACAACTGTGCGCAATAAGTTTTGAAATTAAATCGCTAGGTGTCGCTACTTTTCTCTCAACAATATCCGATATTTCAATATTTATAAAAAATATTTATTCCAGCTGAGCAGATGTATTCGATCGAGAATGATTTTAATCACTCGTAAAATACAGAACAAAAAGATTGCATTTTATTACAAAGCTACTTAAATAAAATTATTGTTTTAAGAGTTTCTTGCCAATAATGCTCATACAACAAAAATATACATACGTTTAAAGGGGAAACAATAATGTACAACTCGGAATGTACGCGCAATAATCTACGACGTGATAATCCGAAGCATTTTTGCTTCCGATTATCATGCCGTACAATATCATGGTCGCGCATTATAATAGTAGTGATAATGTACCTGATAATGTGGAGTGTAGTCGGAGCCAATCCGACCCGGCCGAGTTAGGTCGAAGGGCGAGGGCGTGCGAGCGAGGCGGTCCCGCTCTCGCCCGTCGTTAGAAGCCATGATAATCGGAAGACATAATGCTTCAGATTATCACGTCGTACATTATTGCGCGTACATTATTGGTTCCATATGATAATTCGTGCACATAAGCACGGATTATCAGGCCGTGCATTATTTAAGCGTGCATTAACAAGTCGTACATTAACTACACCCCGTTTAAAGTGCAAAAAATATGTATACAGGACCTTATTGCCTGAAAATTAAGGTCGTGTATACATATTTTTTGCACTTTGGCTGTATTCATATTTTTGTTGCTTATTGTACAAATTTTAATTGAACATATGTGTAAATTATGGAACATGGATTTAACAACATTTTAAAACACCCATAAATGTAAAATATTATAAAGTTTCAGCTACATTGCGAACAAAAGCAAGAAAAATCGTGTTACTGCGAAAGTAGTGACATCTTTCGACTAAAACTTCAGTTAGTACCTCTCGCAGCTAATAGATGGCGCTGTGCGACTCGCAAAACTATACGATTCAACATATACAACTCTTAGTATTATGTTACATAGTTAATTTGTTAACCTATCTATCTACATACTTAATTTAATACAGGCATGATCCAAACATTGTTTATTAAGTCCATATAATTACAGTTCGGGGGTTAGAATGTGGGGTAAGAGCCTCTTATTGCATAGTTTTATAATTTCCGTATAAAATTGGGTTTCATTCCGGTTTCAAGATAAAACAACGTCAAATAGTACAGTAGGTACTTGTATAGTAAAACAATTACAATCTGATAGCAGAGTGGAGTAGCAATCATCTAAATGGACTAGAAAGTAGTAAAAAGGTGACAATAAAGGTCTACGTTACACCGTACCATACCATGACCGTAACGTACTAGCAACGTGTCAGGCAAAAATATGAAAAATATATTCTTTGTATCGAAAAGTATGAGACTATGCCCACTAGCACGTTTTATCATTTGCTACCTATCTATTCGAACCACTCATAAATATGTTACTACGGCCTCATTGCGTCGAAATAAGAGTCTTTGGTTACAGATATAGATTACACTAGATAACGCAAACACCTCAATCTGTATGAAAACCAACCGTGTCACTTTTTTATATCTACTGTGACGTCTCAAGAGCAAATTAGCGATGTGAATTCCCCGA
Organism: Choristoneura fumiferana; assembly: GCF_025370935.1. NCBI lineage: Eukaryota > Metazoa > Arthropoda > Insecta > Lepidoptera > Tortricidae > Choristoneura > Choristoneura fumiferana. The sequence continues at coordinate 19,771,676 of NC_133487.1, read as the reverse complement.
TGTCCGCGCAAAATCGATACAAATGCTCCGCCCGCCCGCGCCTCGGGGCTCGAGTCAGACTAGTCATGATTAGTCAGTTAGCGGTCAGTCTTTGTATGGGGCCAACCCCGACGTTTGGTCTGGGTTCGAACACGCGAAGTAGATGAATTTGCGTAATCTAGTGTAATCTATATCTGTGTCTGTGGTACTTATTTTTGAAACCTTGAATAAGTTCATATTTTTACACTTGACTGTACCTATGCGTTTGACATTCTGTTTGACACTCCTTCAGACACGTTCCTATTACGGTCATAGCATGATACGGTGTTATGTGTGGAGGAGACCTTGAAGGTTCATTTACACCTCCTTTCCTGTCGCACACGGTAAGTTTAGAACAAGGAAATACAAGTTTTAAACGCAACATTCAGTCGATAAAGAAATAGTACATTTTGGTCAATACCCGTATTGTTAGTCACAAGAAGCGTCACATATAAAGCACAGTCAGCCTGCACCAATTTTATATCAAAATTCCTCGTACAATCAGCAGCACCAATATCTGACACAACAAGCGTGCATAAATATCTGCTACAACTCTGTAGGTCTGTTTCTAGGGCCGGTTCCTGCCGGTGTCAGATATTCTTGCACGCTCCGCTCAGGCGCGGTCGCAGCCTGAAATTTTGGAGGGGGTCTCGTGACGTCGCGGCAAGGGGCAAAAAATTTTTTTTTTCTAATTTTGTAAATTTTTAGAAGATTTTTCAACTGTCAAATTGTGCACGATTGGGGGGGCCAGGCGCGTTCCGAAGGGGGTGGTCACGGGAGACATGACCCCCCCCTTCGGAACGCGCCTGGCTCCGCTGCGGCATATATTAATGGAAGTGACTGTACAGTACATACAAATTGTATTGACATGACACGGAACATCAGCCAAGTTTTGATGACTCGTCATCAATCAACATCATCATTACTAGTTTTTAATTTATATTACAATAGGCTTCATATGTCGTTCCGATTTCATGAAGCTTTTTCCTTTAGTCAATCTTGTAACCAGATTTGGTAGCTACGAAAAGGGGATTGTGCTTTCGAATCGGAAATATTCATCCCATTTCACAACTAGCAATCAAATCAAACCTGACTTCGAGATGGGACTAGAGGATGTCTGTGTCGTAGCTAGCTTCGTATTTCTATGGTGCAGAATACCATTGGCGCTATTTGCACTAAACACCAATGATATTATAAAAAAAATGATCGTATAGAACTAAGTAAGTAGTCGAGTATATTAACTAATTTAATTTTCGGAAATTTGAAACGATAAAATCCTCTAAAGCGTGCATATAACTGAGACAGAAGACTACGAAAATCAGAAAATGTAAGTTCTACAAATTACAAGCTCTTGTTACATATTTTATTGTAACGCCATTGGATAACTTTGAAACCAAAAAATTAGCACCACGCAATGTTTCCTGGGAAAAGGAAAGAATGTCATCAAACCCTGAAGATATGTCGTATTTGTCCGGATTTATTACATATCTAAACTATCAAATACGTACTTAAGTGAGTGCTGACTGAAGAAACGCAACATGTAATGTATGACTCCGACAATTATTGCTGTAATGTATCGTGAAAGGCGCATTCTAGTTGCGGATTCAACCATTTCATGTTACATTAGTACATCAGTCTGTACACACATTGATGCTTGGATGGATACAATAACCCATAACTTTGTTACACATCTGCCTACAACGAAATATTACTATACCTTCGTGTTTTGCGCAAAGATCGAATTAGATACCTTAGGTCAGGGTTTCTCAAACTTATGGCTCCACGTACCCCTGTTAAAGTTTCTAGACGACAGCGAACCCCCCGAAAAGAAAGTAATAAAACTGGCTGTTGGAGAAACTAAGTTATTAAATATAATGCATATTATTTATTTCAATAAAAGGTAACAAATATAGGTAAGAATCGTCTTGCCAACGAAAATACAAACTGAAACAAACAACAACAAATAACAAACAAATAAGTAACAAATGTGGAGTTAAAAAATACAAAAAGACTCCAAAAACCAATCTTAATCATCTTGCCAGTCTTGCAGCCACCATCACGTAAACCTTGTCGCGAACCCCATACTGTCGAATAGCGAACCCCTAGGGGTTCGCGTACCCCACTTTGAGAAACCCTGCCTTAGGTTAAGTTAGCTTAGGCTATGTGGATATCCATCTACAATAAACAGCCTAAATGCGTAGCGAGTTAGGTGCCTAGTTAATTACCTATTTGTCTGATTCGCATTTTAGGCGAAACATGAATGGCATACTGCGTTAGGCAGATATGGAACAAATCACTATACTATACTGTCGATTTGCTCATGGTAACCAAACACGGCGGAATACAATTAAAAGTAAATTAGGATTACTACTCACTGTTATATGAAACTATGTGAAATTAAATTTTAATCGTTATAATTAGCACTGTAAGAAAGAATAACGTACGTTCAAAATAATCTAATCTAATTCCAAGTACTTGGGATAATTGTCATGAGAAATTAAGAGATGTTAAGACAACCAGTCTTTCTTTGTGGGTTTAACTTTCATCACACAAAATGTGTTAATAGGGAGTGTACATTCTTACTAAACTTCATGGTAAGTTTTTTGGTTACATTGCTAGTATTTCAGTGAATAGTACCCTCTCGCACTTAATATAAAATCCTATGTTATCATGTATTAAGCCTCTTCCCTTTCTGTTTACATCAGAATAATTATACGAATACAAATTTAACCTAACAATTACAATCTATATTAAAATTTCACTTATTATAATTTCATATACAATCTAGACCGTTGTCGCTATAACTAAAAATTTAGAATATGTTTGTATTAGAGCGTTAGCATGTTATGTATAATCTTAAGATAAGAACCCACGCAGTTGTAATTTGAAAATAACAACAACAACAGTTTTTAAAATCTCGGCAAAATAAATACAAATGGCTGTGTCATATTGGTGATGCTTTTTATGCTAAAATCATGTTTTAGCGGCAGAGCTGCCATCTGTCGACGGGAGAGACAATGCTTGCTTGCTATTATAATGATTACAGAGTGCCTTTTTGCAATCAAATATTTTTTAGTATTTTTTTTAAACCCCCGACGCAAAAAGATGGGTGTTGTAAGTTTGACCGCTATGTGTATATCTGTGGCATCGTAGCTCTTAAACGAGTGGACCGATTTGAATGCAGTTTTCTTTTATTTGAAAGCAGGTTTTCTAGCGATGGTTCTTAGACATGTTTTATCAAAAGCCGTTCAGCCGTTTATGAGATATTGAACTTTAATTTATATTAAACTGCACTATTTGCAGTCGACTGTTGAAGTCACGCAAGGAGACTGCGGAGTTACTCTGCGAGTTTCTTTGCGCAACAAAATCCGAAATATGGTAGTTTGCCGAAAAACAAAAGTCACTGACATAGCTCCAAGAGCATGCCTAAAGACTTAAGTTTTGCAAGGTAACCGCGTTAGTAAGTTTTTGTTCCGCAGTGTAAGTGCTATAATTTTTTTTGACAGTAACAGCTGTTCTTAAAATATACATAACATCCTAAGACTTACGCTTGGACGTACGGGATATATGGCAGCTCAGCATACGATAAACAAACTTACTGTTAGGTAAGCAACTGTAGGGCTTCTAAGTCGCGCTGCAGCAGCGCGACTGCAGCGCTCCGAGCTAGCGGTGGCAGAAACTATAAACCTTATAGTGTTCGTAACAAAACAAAATATATTCTAATATGAAGCAATTACAATAACTTAGTAATTTATTACTTATTTATTTACATATTTTGCGTTTAATTACAAACGGAATATATTAGTAAAACGTATTTTTATGGTTATTTTAACTTGTGCTACATTAAAGGACAAAAGTTTGTTTTGAACTTTTAAATAATATCATTATCTGTACCTATAAATCTCATAGATAAACTTTCAAACTGAAATATAAAAATACAATAATCAAATTTAATTTTATATTGCGCTTCTTAACTCAGTGCAAGTAAGAGACAGACACACGTCAAGCTAACAAAGCCTTCTTCCTAACGTACTACTCTTTATAAATATGTTTAAGTAGGAGACAGTAGGTTTCTTTACCAATATAAAATTGGCATTGGAACAATCAATAATAACAACACGAGAAATTTTAATAAAATAGTTGTGTTTAATTAAAGTGGAAACTGCTAAACATACCAAATAAAAACAGTATAGTGAGAGGGGCGAAACGAACATACAACGCGCAGTTCCACCGGTTGAAGCGGTCGTCGGTAGATGGCGCTTTTATCAATGTCAATCACTAATCACGCTAGCGGAGTACCGCTAGGGAGGACATCACAAACATGGCAGTTACCGAGTACTGGCAGTGTATCACAACGCACTACAGCGTATCGTTTTAAGCTTTCACATTTTTCACAGATAATTTTAGCAAACCGTCGTGATGAGATACCGAGTACAGTACCCGGCAATAAAGATCGCACATCGGTCTTCGGAAAAAGAATTGGCTGTTCACGACAATTTCCGAACACGGGCGACCGTCCATCAATCATCGTATTTATTAAGCGTCGTTTTATATCAAATACAGTCTGCATCTTTATGGACTTAATTAGTTTACGTCAAATTAATGGCATGTAAACTTCGGATATTTATAGAGAGCTGTTGCAACTACTAGAAAAAGGATACTTAGTTCCCTCTTTTTCCTAAAGATGCCATCAAACAATTTAAAGTTTTGGGGGGTTTCAACAACTCTTTATTATATATTTTCATCTAAATGCGCCCGTACTCTATAGAACCTATACAACGACTGACAAACGTCACATAAGTAGTGTGTGACAACGCTCTATGAAGCTGAAATTAGCCGAGCCTCTTTCCAAAGACCGATGTGCAATCTTTATGGCCGGGTACTGTAGGTATGGTATTAATTATGTACTACAAAACTACAGTAAAGGCTTCATTACACAAGTAATCTTACGGCTTAGTCAAGGTTAACACTGTCTTTATCTGACATGGTTAAAGTGAGTACGAAAAAAGGAGAAATAATTTTGTTAGTGAGTTATGAAATGCCGTTCGCATAAGATACGCAAAACACAAGTAAAACACTTAAATTAAATATTTGTACGAATCATACCAGCAAAATAATTTTGTTTTTAATCACGCTGTATTTAACAAAAATGGCGCCAAGTGCCAAATTTAAAATAAAACCGTCTCATTGGTCCACTGACCGGTCATTTTGTTTTTTAAGCTTTCCGATTGGTTGATCGACACCAAAAGCTCCACGTTACAATTCGACGTATCCCTCAATATTTACAAATTTTCACTCTATTTATAAAATTTACTCAGTGATTATGTTACAGTTAATAAATTAATATTGATACATATACAGTTATAACTATATTTGTTACTACAATACCTACTTTATTTAGACCTTCTGCAAAAAAAAACTGCAGCTTCTTATGGCAGTTTAAAATATACAATATTTTGGGGCATTTTGCTTCAACATTGTCAAGCGCTTGTGACAAACGTATCAAAACACAAGAGCTTATAAAATATCAAGACCGAAATACAATATAAACTCTAAAGAATAATAAAACTAAAAATATAATTTCAGTTGATTACGAACGCAAAAGAAACATCTACGACCCAACTGTCGTCGCTTTTATGTGAGATAATAATATGCTGATTCTAAAACTCTGACATCATTTTGTCACACGAAACAATCCTTATAATAACCGGTCACAAATAAAGTCGAGCTCAAAATTAATTTCAACCTCTAATACTTTGTTACTTACTGTTATTAATAAGTTTTTAGACAGATGTAATATCGCTAGACCACGTGCAGCGGTAATAGTAACGTCACAAATTTATTTTTATTCCAAATTAGTTCATTTTAAGACATATTCTTAAAGTTGGGTCATAAGTAGCCGTCATTAACTCGTAATAAATAATTAAACTAAACAAATTTAACTAAAAAAATAGTGCATTCTCGCTCGCATGTCTTTAGCACGCATGAGTTAGCAAAATACATCGAAAACAACACATAGACATTTATCATCAACATATTGTACATTCATACATACATAACCCTCCAAGCAAGAACCCGGAAAACAGACATCTCGAACATAGAAGAATATCGTACCATCCTCTTCGTACCAGCGATGAAAGAAAGGGACGAATGTCTTTATCTCCCTATGTACTGCACGAGTTAGATTCCAGCATTTTGTCAACAAATAACTATTTTGAGCTAAACTTTAAAGTTTACCAATTTTTGTATGTGGTCTTCTAGCACAACATTTGAACTGGAGTATAAATATGGTAAATATAATAGTGTCTTAAACAGTTTCTACCTACAAACAACCGTATATCACTGCACGTAAAGAGAAATCCCAAGGATTTTGCGGCACTGGATTTCGTAATATTAGCGCACAGACACTGCAATGGAAATTATCGGCGACCAGCCGCCCATGATTGGTCGAGACATAATTTTACCAACTCCATTCTACAAGCATTAAGAAAGATAAAGTCTGTTTAAAACACAATTTTCTAGCACACACCCAAAATAAACAAAGACTCCAAGTAGACCATGAGCACAGCTTTTGGCAAAAATCACTAGGTCAAATACAAGGAAATCAAAGTTGAATCTCGAATATTCTAGGACCAATTTGTGACGTATTAGACTTCTGGCCCTGTACTACGAAGACTACGAAGTGCCGTCCTGCTGACGCTTATATCGTTTAATACGAGGGTGAGAGTGACGACGCGACACGAACTTCGATTTTCGAATTTCGTAGTAGCCCCCTGAGCACGACTACGGACTATGGCAATATCGCACAATAATTCTCATAAAAATGTCGACACAAAAGGCATGGATGAATTGAACCATTTTATTTAGACCGAACCTACGGAATAATGCGGCAGTTACACTATTGTCATCGAATTCACCGAGATCCCCGAATGCGCTGGCCGGTTTCGGAACGTTCCATCCTTTTCCAAAAATACCCTTTCCCAAAACACCCGTTCCAACATAACTGTTTCTTATACCGACCGCATGCCAAAAGACCAGTTTCTCGTAGAGTCCGTATACAATAAGACCCGTTTTTCGTAGCGTCCGTATGCCATATGATCCGTTTCTCATTTTCCGTATTGTAAAGAGCTTTCACAAGTACACATTATCCCAGCCTATATACGTCCCACTGCTGGGCACAGGCCTCCTCTCAGAACAAGAGGGCTTGGGCCATAGTTCCCACGCGGGCCCAGTGCGGATTGGGAACTTCACACGCACCATTGAATTGCTTCGCAGGTTTGTGCAGGTTTCCTCACGATGTTTTCCTTCACCGCAAAGCTCGTGGTAAATTTCAATTGTAATTCCGCACATGAATTTCGAAAAACTCAGAGGTGCGAGCCGGGGTTTGAACCCACGACCCTCTGTTTGAGAGGCGATAGGTTAAACCACTAGGCCACCACGGCTCACACAAGTACACATATCTACGTATTAACAACGTGTGTTTTGTGAAACGGATATCAAGACATACGTATCTTTTGGGAAGAGCATATTTTGAGAAACGGATTCTTTAGGAAAAGGTAGTGACGGGAACGGCCATGTCGGAATTAGGTCTTTTTGGGAAACGGATATCAAGCCAAACGTATCTTTTGGGAGAAGCACATTTTGGGAAACACTTATATCGGGAAACAGATTATTTAGGAAAAGGTAGTGACGGGAACGGATGTTTTGGGAAACGGACAGAGCGTTCCGAAACCCGCTGGCTGAGCTTGCCAAACAACTTCGGCGAACGAACGTTGGCTTCACATTATTCTGTTCTTGAGATGGGTAAACCCAAATCATAATCAAAAACAAATCCGTTTTATTTGCGATACACACGAAGACACGACTTTACCCAACTTAAACGCTTCCTAGACATGCCTTAGACAGTTTCCCATGATCTGACTGACACCTGTACAACGATTGTCTAAGTTTTGTGGCAACACAGATGATAAATGATGTTAAAATAGAGAGATATATCGACGAATTCTTCAATCTACCCGCGATCGTGACCCTGGCAGATGTGTCGAACTATCGGGAGCTCCTTAGAGACAATCGCGATCTACTCGTATAACATACGTCTTCAATAGGTTTACTAATGTTTCGGCGAATAACGTTTGGCAACCTGTTTCATTTCGCAACTTTTCATTTCCCAACTGTTTAATATTTCTGAAACTGTAAATATTTCAGGATTTTTTATAAAAGTAACCTAACCTAACCTAAAGGGCGTACCTAAGGGGCACAATGGCCCTGAAATAAATCCTGAAATATTTACAGTTTTAGAGTTTGCGAAATGAAAAGTTGCGAAATGAAACAGGTTGCCAAACGTTACGTTGCGAAATGGCAGTACTCGCTTCAATATTGTACAGACGGATTATTAAAAATTTCTATTTTACCCAGCCAGCCCCAGATCATGGGGAATGATAATCAAGGGTACTTAAATTAATTTGTGCCCCGGTTTGAAAATTGTTATATGCGGACTGTACCCAGGATACCCACAAGAGTCGATCTGATTGCAGAAGCTATACCAAGCATGGCCTTAAGAAATATTCAATACAACACAAAAACTCCCAGGATAATATGTACCATAAACATAAGTTACAACGATGTAGGTACCTGCGCAGCGACCATTTTTTGGAAGGTGCAAAACCATTTTAGCCAATTATAAGGCGGTACGTTTGCGCGGGGAAAATCTTGAGCAGCCATTGGTCAAACGTCCCCCGCTATTGCGTGACCGCCATTTTGTTCGACGCCGCGCCATACCGCGTCTGTTAGTTTTTTACCTGTTATTGCATATTCTATCTCGCACAGACGAACAAAGAGAATTATGTACGTCTAGAACTTTTGTGCTACTAATGTCATGTTCATATCCCATACTTTTGTCAAGGAATCATAGTGAAATTGATAATGAAAACGTTCCACCCTGCTACATGAATCAGTTTGTTCGGCTGTACCTGTGTACGAGGACGAAGATTGCCGATGTAACATATACTTGTGGTCCATCTGGCCCTATACTACGAAATGCAAAATTCGAACTTCGTATCCTGCCGCCCTGCTGCCCCTTATATTATATAACACGAGAGTGAGAGGGACGGTACGATAAGAACTTCGATTTTCAAATTTCGTAGTAGCCACTGTACCTGACACTGATTCAATACAGGACAAGAAGCGATGTATAGTCGTGTAGTGAGTGTGGTCGCGGCGTGGCCGTTCCATTGCTGGCTGATGACTAGCTGGGCGGCTGCGGCTCCGTGCTGACGATCACTTGGACGACGTAGCCGGGCGTGATCTTCGCTTCCTCGATCAGGAGGCGGTCGCCGAGTAGTTTGCCGCCGTAGAACCAGCGTTGACGCCACGGCTCTATGTTCTCTTGAGCCTGGAAGGGCGGTATTAGGTTCTAGTTTATTCATTGCTTTAAATAAAGTAGGGCGGAGAATGAATAAGAGGAACGCTTGATGGTATGTGAGCACTATCCATGGACACCAGCAACATTAGTGGATTAACAGATGTGTCGTTAGCCTAGGAAGTTAAGATAGAATACAATATCTGGTGTTCTAGTAAAATCATTGTTTTTTTTTTAAACTTATTGTCGGTGTCTTCTTTCTGTTTTTTTTAGGGTTTTAAAACGATAATTAACCTAATTGACTTTATGGGACCACTTTGTCAGTTTGTAAATTAATGTTTTTTTTTTAAACGTATAAGTAATGTCACGTTGAAATTTACGGGATTCGTGTTTTTTGGAATGTATCTATGATTGGGTCATCTATGAGGTTTTATTTGCATCAAGCAGGAACTGGAATTATTAATTAATGGCGTCAACTAAGGGTGATTGGAATTTGAACTACTGATTAATGGTGTCAATTAAGGGTGGTTAGAAATAGGAATTATGGAT
>NC_133487.1:19751311-19756768 GCF_025370935.1 Choristoneura fumiferana | reverse complement strand
CCAGTAAACAAGTCAGCCATAGCCGAGCATTTGTTGGAGTTCAGGGCAAACCACTGGATATAGCTTCACAATCCAAAATTCCTGTCCACGGAACGTCATTTTTACTCAAGAATGGTACGTGTAGCGGTTGAAATAAAAAAGCATAAGAATTTCAACCGGGACGATGGGTATAAGCTTTCATCTTCGTGAATCCTGTTATTAATAAGTGTCGGCGTCGGGATGAATGTTCGGAGGGACGATCGGACGTTGTTAGTGTTTGTGTGTCGGTGTGATAGGGTGACTAATAAAATGACCAAGTGCGGGTAGTTTCGTGATACGAGTGCCGGCACTATTAGTGATCAAGTGGGGTAGTTCGAAGAACTCGCGCTGCTAGGCAAGACTTGACACCACAACTTCAGTCTACTCGTGACCACGGCAACTGTAACGTCGAGGTAAATATTACTTGTGTAATAATAGCGTGATAAGTCCCGTTTGTGGTATTTTGAACTATGAGCGCGAGTCCTTCGAACTACCCGCACTTGATCACTAATAGTACAGCACTCGTATCACTACTACCCGCACTTGGTGATTTTTTTTATTTGTCACCCATCACACCGACTCACACACTCATCCGACGTCGACACTTATTAATACAGGATTCCACGAAGATGAAAGCTTATATCCATTGTCCCGGTTGACATTTTTATGCTTTTTTATTTCAACTGCTTCACGTACCATTCTTGAGTAGAAATGACGTTCCGTGGAGAAATTTTGGGATTGTGAAGCTCATCCGTGGTTTGGGTCCTGACTCCAACAAATGCTCGGCTATGGTGACTTGTTTGTTTATAGCTGAGAGGGTCAAGGAAGATATTGCAGCTGTTAAAATCGCCAAGTAAATAAGTTTTATCCCGGAAAATAGCATAGTTCCGGCAGGTAGCGATAAACGAACTGATGATGTTGTTGATGACGATGATGATGAAACTGATTTTCACTACCACCACTGGCGTATATAACGCTGCTTGCTTGCATTATTGCTTACATGCTTGCTTGCTTGCTTGCATGCTTGCTTGCATGTTTGATTGCATGCTTGCTTGCACTATTTCTTGCACAATTTGGGAGTATCTGCTTGATTTGTTGTTTGCATGCGTGCTTGCCTTCTGGCTTCACGCTTGCTTGCATGCATGCTTGCACTATTTATGCTTCCTCCAACACACTGCTTGCAGCTGTGAGGAGTGGGACGCCAGCCCGCTTCATGAGCGCTGGAGGAGATACCATAGACCGGTCATCGCGGGATCGGGGTAAGCCCGCGATGTTCATCTAACCCAGGCGATAAATTGCATGTTTGTTGATTGATTGACAAAATTACATGCTCACTTGCAAGCTTGCTTAGGTGGTTGCTTAGCATGCTTGCTTGCATGCTTTTCTTGCATGCTTGCTTGCACTATTTCTTGCACATTTGGGAGTATGCTTGCTTGAGTTGTTGTTTCAATCACTACAAGTTCTAAAAACCATCTGTTTTGATGCCTCCTACGACTAACATTAACAGGTATTTTAATGAACTAAAAGAAGCAAGCAAGGTATTTTACTTTAAGTGCCCTTAACCCTAAAAGTAACCTCAATTTTTAAAATGTCTGTTTGTTACTGTCCCTTACGACCAACAATTTACTCTAGTTTTAGCTTTTGATGTCCCTTACGCCCATAAGAGTATTCCTTATTTTATAAGTTGCTGTTGTTTATGCCCCTTACGACGTACCAATTACACCTTTTTTTTAAATGTCTGTTTGCTACTGTCCCTTACGAGCGACAATTTACTCTAGCTCTTGCTTTTTATACCCCTTACGCCCATAAAAGTATTTCTTATTTTATAAATTGCTGTTTTTTAATGTCCTTACGACGTTCCGATTATACCATTTTTAACTCTCAACATACATAATTAATTTACAGGCCATTATTATTATTATGCATCATCATCTCGCCTATATACGTCCCACTGCTGGGCACAGGCTTCCTTTATTAGGATCTGTCAGACAGCTGTCAGGATAGCTTAAAATAAACAAAGTAGCTAAGAGAAATTTACTCAACATCCTTGACTGAAATCCATTACGGAAATGTTAGCTCGACGTCAAGCCATTAGGGGATCCATCAACTTAATCTTCTTTTTTGGCATCTTATAAAAAAATACGCGCGTTGACAAAGAACAAACGTAGGCAATCAAATACGTCCTCCGTGTTTGACGTGTCTGGCACGACTGACCGAATGTGCAATGCGCAAACGCTCGGCGCGTGGAAGGTAGGTAGACGCGTTAGTATTTTGATGTTAGGTACAAGAAATAGGTACAGGCGGTAAGGTTACGCCCAACAACTTCTTGCTTTTTTATCTTATTCGTTATAAAATGTTGGGGTGTAAAGGGCAATGAAACAATAATTGACCATACGCCCTTTTATTATATTTGTTGGTTTTTTTTAACGACATGAGCCGAGTCGTAAAGGACATATGAGACTGCACAGCCCCTTACGACAAATATTAAAAATAATACATTTACGCCATTTTAGCTCAAATATTTTATATCATGTCCCTAAGCTATTTTATTTTTAAAATAATAAATGTTGATAACAGAAAAAGTAAGGGCCGTATCGTAACTTGAATACTACCAATCGACAGAGAAAAAAAACTCTAATTTTCTATGTTTAAAAGTGATTTTCGGTATTTTGTCCTTACGCAATTGAGACTTCCACCATCGATATGGTATGGCCGTGAACTCGTAGACAAATTTTTCAAATGAAATCTAAGATACTTTCGATGGGATCTAGCTATAGGCACAAGAAGGTATGATTCTTTTTAAAATCTAAAGTGGCCATAAACCATTAGAAGGTATCATTTTTGACGCGGTTTCTATAATCTTCCATTTTAAAATGGTCTTTAACAACATATTTGTTTAGACGTTTAAGATTAAGTATAAATCTATGGCCACCACTAGATTTCGGTGCCAAAAATACACTGGATACAAATTCATCAGGTCGGGGCTCACATTCTGAAATCGCGCCAAGTTCCAATAAGTTTTGATAGCTATTTCATATCCTGTTTTTCTTTAGCTGAAAACAATTACGTGGGGGATTAGCTTGTACCACTTTCTTGACAAAAGGTATGCGATAACCGTCACGAAATCCAATTAGGATAACAGGGTTTTTAGTAACCCTAACCAGCATTTGTAGAAATGTTGCAATCTGCCGGCATGTACCTGGGTTACTGTCGTATTTTTGCACGTTTGCTGGTGGTAGTTCGCACTCGTTGAGCGCGTTGTCGTCGTTGGCTGCGCTGCGAGGGGCTGCGGCGATACGGGTACGGGATGGCGTCATTGTCCGGTAGGTCGAGGTGTGCCCCCCCCTGCTCGACGATGGGAAGCGAGGAGGGCCCCGACCAGTTTCCCTGTTGACGAGTCGAAGTCCTGAAGACGATGAGTTTGACGTGGCCGGGCTTTTGAAGGAACTCTTTTTAATTTGTAGGCCTTGCTTCTCAATTACTTTCGAAGCTTTAATTTTTTCCGATAGTTTTTTCTCCGAAAGAGGGTTTCGTCTCTATCTTGATCCTGTATAACAGACAGGAACGCCTTATCAAGCCGGAGTTTATAAGCTTAGTCCTTACTAGTGTCTCGACGAAGTGGAGGTCCGAAAGGATTCGGCAACCATCAGATAGGATCTTAACGGCTTGCACCTTGTCGTCACTGGTCAGTAGTGTATTCATGCTCTATTGATGGCGGAAATGCCTAAGCCGAGTTGTTCCTGCTTGGCCTGTATTTTTTTATCTCGTGACTCACAGTTTCAGCAACGGCGGCAGATATTTCCGCATTTAAAGTCGGTGCCCTTAATAGTTTACAGTTCCCGGGATACTGTATTCTTTAAAAGTTGTTCTTTTGCGTCTTTCGGCATGCCTTCTTTAGGATAGGGAGCCACCGTTGTGCCAATTTCTCTGTGAATATCTGGCCATAAGCCGGAGTGTCGTCAGATGGGTCACCGAGAGCCTGTAACATCTCAGGAGCGAGTTCGGGCTCGAGTACCGGTGGCGGTATTTTGTGTGTCGCCGCGGACTCGGGCGCCGCGTCCGGGTCCGGCTGTGGGGGTGCGAAGCCGTGTGCATTGTGTTCCTCTGTGTTTTGTGCTCCGTTATCTAAAAAACGCAAAATGAGGGTAGTTTTATAAAGGAACGAGATCAAGCAAAGCTACGCGTTACGCGTCTAAATTAAAGTTAGATATAATGTTATAATAGTTCAGCGATCGCTGGAAGACTTAAAACCATCGTGCTGACCACGACAGCCTCCTGGCTATTTTTTACTGCGTCGTGCTTAGCCATCGTGTTAACCCGCAGTTAACCTCCCGGCGAGCTTATAGACGTCTATATGTTCGATAAAGGAACGGAAAAGGTTTGCACAATGCACGTAGGTATATTTTTAATTACTTATTAACGATTTTGTGTAGGTAGACTCCACCGAATTTTCTCGGAGTCCGATGACGAAGAGTACACAATCACACGACGAAATCTTTGCTGTTGTAACTACTGAATTTTTGCTTTGTATAAAATCAATTTTATCTTCTGCACTTCTTTTAGACATCGTGGAAAACGTTAAAGTTTTTAAGAAGCGTGCGTTCGTTGCCGCGCACAAAAAAAGAATGAGGGCACGCCGCCACAAGCAGCGCATAGGTAGATACCCACAGAAACGGAAATTCATACTTTTTATTATTTTACAAGTGCGAAGTTGGCCAGTACATTAAAAGTACTACATGTTGTCTTTATATCTGAAGAATGAAGCGACGAAATATTATGCTAATTAAATTTATGCCAACTTACCGTTATGCCAATCCACATTATGCGCATTTACATTATACATACATATTTAGTTATGCGAATTAATATAGACCCCGTCAATATAACGCGCTGTCGATAAAAATGGATCATGTGCCAGCGTGGAGCCTTATTGGTAGATGTAAAGAATGTCACGTCATACATATTTCATACATCTACCTAAGAAATAGTCCTGAAATTTACTAGGTATATATTTTATAATAATCCACCTTGTACGTGATTCAGTTGCCTTGATAAACTCAAATCACATTTTAACTAAGGTTTTTTAATGAGGAATCTTTATGTTTCAGGATTTATCGTACAATCTGGTGGGCTGGATAGATTGGAATCTCTGTCTAAATGAACAGGGCGGTCCTAATTGGGTTGGAAACTTCGTCGATTCCCCGATCATCGTGCTTAACAACAAGAAGGAGTTTGTCAAACAGCCGATGTTCTACGCGATGGGGCACTTCTCTAAATGGATCCCAAAAGGGTCATACAGGATCAACATAAAAGTCAAACAGACACCCGGACTTGAACAAATAGCCTTCAGGACACCCGAAGAAAATATAGTTGTCGTTTTACATAACAAGTAAGTGAAATAGCTTTGTATTATAATGATTTTGTGCCATAAGTTGAAGA